>NC_059204.1:11155108-11455108 GCF_020615455.1 Coregonus clupeaformis | reverse complement strand
CTCACCTCAAACCTCTGCCTCTATTGTGGAGGTGATGGACATCGTGTGGTAACCTGCCCTTTAAAGGGCCGAAGCTCACCGGGCATAGGGGGAGTCCGGTTGAGTTCAATGACCATCCAGTCCTCCGACCGCAAACCCCTGCTGCAAGTTCACCTCCGCCTCCCTGACTCAACTCACACCCTGGCTGCTCTGGTGGATTCTGGCGCCGAAGCCAACATAATGGACATCAAGCTGGCACGCCAACTGGGACTGGAGAACCTCCGTTTGACACCTCCTATTCCTGCCCGGGCACTGGACGGACACTTACTCGGATCGGTCACTCATGTCACGGCCCCGGTCTCGATGGGTCTGTCCGGAAACCATCAAGAAACTATCCAGTTTCACCTGCTCCCCTCTCCAGGCCAACCCCTCATCCTGGGTTACCCATGGCTCCCGCCCGGCACAACCCTCAGCTCGACTGGGTGACCGGGGTGATCAGGGAGTGGGGAGAGGACTGCCACCGAACCTGCCTGCTTGCCGCCGCACTACCCCCTCGGCCAGTACCTACTAACTCCGCTCCTGACCCCTCCAAGGACCCTGTGTCGATTCTGCCAAGTCCCTGCATCGTTGCAGCTCTGACCTGGGCTGTTGAGGAACAGGTGCTGGAGGCTCTCCGTAACCAGCCAGGTCCCAGCACTTGCCCAGCTGACCGCCTTTTTGTCCCCGAAGACCTGAGGTCCCAGGTCGTTCAGTGGGGACATGACTCCCGCCTAGCTTGTCACCCTGGCTCCACCCGCACTTACAACCTGCTCGCCCAGAGGTTCTGGTGGCCCTCTCTGAGGAAGGATGTACGAGGAATTCGTCCAAGCCTGCCCCATCTGCAACCAACACAAGTCGTTCTGCCAGCCCCCAGCTGGATTGCTGCAGCCCCTGCCTGTGCCCAGGAGTCCGCTGGTCCCTGCTGCGCCTTGTCCTCCTCCTCCACGGCTCGTCGATGGTGGTCTGGTTTACACCGTCCGCCGCCTGCTTCGGTCCAGACGGAGGGGTAGGGGTCTCCAGTACCTCATTGACTGGGAGGGCTATGGACCTGAGAAAGGACCTGGGTGCCAGCTAGTCGGATTGTGGATAGGACTCTCATCACCGCTTTCCACCAACGGCATCCTGATCAACCTGCAATCCGTAGGGGCCGCCCCAGAGGGGTCCCTAACCGTCCGGCCCGCTCGGCTTCCTGTCCTGTGCCTGATCCTGTCTCGGGACCTGTCCCATCTCCCGACCACGGCCCTCCGGCTTCCTCCGAGGATGAGACGTTCACTCGGACCGTTCGGAGGAGTTCTAGCCCTCCTCCGGCTCCCCTCCTCCCGCCCGGCGTGGTGTTGCTCTTGGGACTTCTGGGGCCGTCCCTTGGGGGGTTCTGTCATGAGCCCTCTCACTCCACCGGGTTACCACCTTAATTGGTTTCCACTATCTTCCACTCTGCTCACCTCCCTCTCTCTACTCAGCCTAACTAGCTCCACCTGTCCCTGCTCTGCTCGGCTCTAATTACTCTGCCAGCTGCGCTGCATTACCCACTAACCTCTCCCAGTATTTAAGGCCCTGTCTTTCAGCTCTCAGGTGTCAGATCGCCTGCAAAGCTCACACCCGGAACCTGTTTGCTCGCGCTTCTGGCTCACCCTGGTTTTGTGACCCCGGACCTGCCTGTTTTTGGATACTCTTCTGCCTCAGGAGATCCAGACCTGCTTCTGCCATTACGACTCCTGACTACTCTTCAATCCCGGTAACTCTGACCAGCCTTCTGCCTTGCTACTACGTATTTTGGATTTCCCTTGAACTGTACTTCTGCCTGTTTTCATCCGCCCCGTTGTGTCTGTGTTTCCTCCCCCCCCAGGACTTCTGGACCACCAACCACCGGCGTCATCGGACGCATCGCTGCCACTGGGGGGAGGCACAGACCCAGCACATCGGACGGGATAACCCCTGGAGCCTTCACTCACTCCCTACATCCCTTTCCCCTTAAGTTTAAATAAACTTTCTGGTGTGACGCAATTGTGGTCCTCCTTGTCGTCTGTCTGAACCGTGACAGGTCAAGGGCAGTCAAGTCTGAGGAGAACCAGGGGCTATATCGGTTCTTAGTTCTGTATTTTTTGAATGGGGCATGTTTATTTAAGATTGAGAGGAAATTACTTTTAAAGAACAACCAGGCATCCTCTACTGACGGAATGAGATCTATATCCATCCAGGATACCTGGGCCAGGTCAATTAGGAAGGCCTCCTCGCTAAAGTGTTTTAGGGAGCGTTTGACAGTGATGAGGGGTGGTCGTTTGACCGCGGACCAGTTACGGACGCAGCCAATAAGGCAGTGATCGCTGAGATCCTGGTTGAAGACAGCTGAGGTGTATTTAGAGGGTATGTTAGTCAGGATGATATCTATGAGGGTACCCATGTTTACGGATTTAGGGTTGTACCTGGTAGGTTCGTTGATAATTTGCGTGAGGTTGAGGCATCTAGCTTGGATTGTAGGATGGCTGGGGTATTAAGCATATCCCAATTTAGGTCACCAAGCAGTACAAACTCTGAGGATAAATGGGGGCAATCAATTCACATATGGTGTCCAGGGCACAGCTGGGGGCTGAGGGGGTCTGTAGCAAGCGGCAACAGTGAGAGACTTATTTCTGGAAAGGTGGATTTTTAGAAGTAGAAGCTCAAACTGTTTGGGCACAGACCTGGATAGTATGAAAGAGCTCTGCAGGCTATCTCTACAGTAGATTGCAACTCCACCCCCCCTTTGGCAGTTCTATCTAGACGGAAAATGTTATAGTTGGGGATGGAAATTTCAGAATTTTTGGTGGCCTTCCTGAGCCAGGATTCAGACACTGCTAGAACATCAGGGTTGGCAGAGTGTGCTAACGCAGTGAATAACTCAAACTTAGGAAGTAGATTTCTGATATTTATGTGCAAGAAACCAAGACTTTTGCGATTACAGAAGTCATCAAATGATAGCGCCTGGGGAGTAGGAGTGATACTGAGGGCTGCAGGGCCTGGGTTAGCCTCTACATCACCAGAGGAACAGAGGAGGACTAGAATAAGGATACGGCTAAAGGCTTTAAGAACTGGTCTTCTAGTGCGTTGGGTACATAGAATAAAGGGGGCAGATTTCCGGGTGTTATAGAAAAGATTCAGGGCATTATGTACAGACAAGGATATGGAAGGATATGAGTAAAGTGGAGGTAAACCTAAGCGTTGGGTAACAATGAAAGAGAGATAGCATCGCTGGAGGCATCAATTGAGTCGGTCTCCGCGTGTATAGGGGGAGGGGCAAAGGAGCTATCTAAGGCAGGTTTAGCTAGGCTGGGGGGTCTACAGTGATATAGTACAATTAGAAATAACCGAAACAACAATAAACTAACCATGTTTGGGCTGAGGCTAAACATAAACAGGATGTAGTACCGTAAAAAGGAACAGTCCAGCAGATATCAGCTGTATAGCTGAGTTATCATAAGGTCCGGTGGTGAAGCACTAGTGAGTAAGAGGCCACGGCTAGCGTGTGCTAGCGGGCCAGGGCTAGCAGATGGATGGAATCTTCGTGGTTAACGTCGTAACCACATCAGACGATTTCGTCGGCAGACCAGTCGTGTAGGATCGGCGGGCTCCGTGTCAACACTAGGTGGTCCCGTCCGGTTGACAGAGAGGTAGATAGCCGGGAGATGGGCCTAGCTCAGGATGATTAGCCAGACCACAGCGTCCGTTTTGTTGTAGCTAGCTGGTAGCGATGAATCCGGAGTTAAAGGTCCAGTGATTCAGTGATTCCGGCGGAAAAACTGATATGTTCTGGGTCGATAACGCGCTGTGCAGACTGGCCGAATATCCGGTGATCAATGTCCAGTGATTAAAATTAATCCCGCAGAAAAAAAATCCAATGTTCTGGGTGAAACACCGCTAGCTGTGGCTAATAGCAAGTAGCTAGTTAGCTGGCTAGCTAGTTTCAACTGGAGATTCTAGATTCTAGATAAAGGTAAGTCAATAATAGAATCCGTTCCACATTGAGTGAGGCGGGTTGCAGGAAAGTATATCTTGTAGAAGGATGAAAAGTCTGATAGGGAAATATGTACGAAAAATAGGGTATTTACAGGCTATTTACAGACATACGATAAAAACACAACTGCACTACTACGCCATCTTGGAAACCACAATGAGACCTTATCATCAGCGGATGACTTCAGAAGACCACAGTGAGACCGTATCATCACTAGATGACTTCGGAAGAAGACTACAGTGAGATCTTATCATCGGTAGATGACTTCAGAAAACCACAGTGAGATCTATCAACAGTAGATGACTTCAGAAGACCACAGTGAGACCATATAATCAGTAGATGACTTCATAAGACCACAGCGAGACCATATCATTAATAGATGACTTAAGAAGACCACAGTGAGACCTTATCATCAGTAGATGACTTCAGAAGACCAAAGTGAGACCTTATCATCAGTAGATTACTTCAGAAGAAGACCACAGTGAGACCTTATCATCAGTAGATGACTTCAGAAGACAACTGTGATACCAGATCATCAGTAAATGACTTCAGAAGACCACAGTGAGATCTATCATCAGTAGATGACTTCAGAAGATCACAGTGAGACCTTATCGTCAGTAGATTACTTCAGAAGACCACGGTGAGATCTTATCATTACTAGATGACTTCAGAAGAATACCACAGTGAGACCTTATCATCAGTAGATGACTTCAGAAGACCACAGTGAGACCATATCATTAGTAGATGACTTCAGAAGAATAGCACAGTGAGACCTTATCATCAGTAGATGACTTCAGAAGACCACAATGAGACCTTATCATCAGCGGATGACTTCAGAAGACCACAGTGAGACCTTATCATCAGTAGATTACTTCAGAAGACCAGATTGAGATCTTGTCATCACTAGATGACTTCAGAAGAATACCACAGTGAGACCTTATCATCAGTAGATGACTTAAGAATACCACAGTGAGATCTTATCATCAGTAGATTACTTCAGAAGACCACAGTGATATCTTACCAACAGTAGATTACTTCAGAAGGCCACGGTGAGACCAGATCATCAGTAGATGACTTCAGAAGACCACAGTGAGATCTTATCATCAGTAGGTGACTTCAGAAGACCACAGTGAGACCAGATCATCACTAGATGACTTCAGAAGGCCAATGTGAGATCGTATCATCACTAGATGACTTCAGAAGAATACCTCAGTGAGACCTTATCATCAGTAGATGAATTCAGAAGACAACAGTGATACCAGATCATCAGTAGATGACTTCAGAAGACCACAGTGAGATCTTATCATCAGTAGATGACTTCAGAAGACCACAGTGAGATCTATCATCAGTAGATGACTTCAGAAGTTCACAGTGAGACCTTATCATCAGTAGATGACTTAAGAAGACCACAGTGAGTTCTTACCATCAGTAGATGACGTCAGAAGACAACAGTGACACCAGATCATCAGTAGATGACTTCAGAAGACCACAGTGAGATCTTATTATCAGTAGATGACTTCAGAAGACCACAGTGAGATCTATCATCAGTAGATGACTTCAGAAGATCACAGTGAGATCTTATCATCACTAGATGACTTCAGAAGAATACCACAGTTAGACCTTATCATCAGTAGATGACTTCAGAAGACCACAGTGAGATCTTATTATCAGTAGATTACTTCAGAAGACCACAGTGAGACCAGATCATCAGTAGATGACTTCAGAAGACCAAAGTGAGACCTTATCATCAGTGGATGACTTCAAAAGACCACAGTGAGATCGTATCATCACTAGATGACTTCAGAAGAATACCTCAGTGAGACCTTATCATCAGTAGATTACTTCAGAAGACCACAGTGAGACCAGATCATCAGTAGATGACTTCAGAAGACCAAAGTGAGACCTTATCATCAGTAGATGACTTCAGAACACCACAGTGAGATCGTATCATCACTAGATGACTTCAGAAGAATACCTCAGTGAGACCTTATCATCAGTAGATGACTTCAGAAGACAACAGTGATACCAGATCATCACTAGATGACTTCAGAAGACCACAGTGAGATCGTATCATCAGTAGATGACTTCAGAAGACCACAGTGGGACCTCATCAGTAGATGACTTCAGAAGATCACAGAGACCTTATCATCAGTAGATGACTTCAGAAGACCACAGTGAGATCTTACCATCTGTAGATTACTTCAGAAGACCACAGTGAGACCATATCATCAGTAGATGACTTAAGAAGACCACAGTGAGACCTTACCATCAGTAGATGACTTCAGAAGACCACAGTGAGATCTATCATCAGTAGAGGACTTCAGAAGATCACAGTGATATCTTATTATCACTAGATGACTTCAGAAGAAGACCACAGTGAGGCCTTATCATCAGTAGATTACTTCAGAAGACCACAGTGAGATCTTATCATCGGTAGATGACTTCAGAAGACCACAATAAGATCTTATCATGACTAGATGACTTCAGAAGAATACCACATTGAGACTATATCATCAGTAGATGACTTCAGAAGACCACAGTGAGACCTTATCATCAGTAAATTATCATATTGGATTGGTAAAGAGAGTAGATAGGAAAGGCAGAAAGAGAGGACGGAGAGTTGCGAAGATAGAGAGACCAAAAGTACTATGCTGCTGTGTACCTTAACACCGTCTTTGTTTTGCTGCCTCCACTCTTTATTGAAGTCACTGCAGGTGTAAGATTGCCAGAATATTTCAGTTCCTTCACTCATGACCATAGTACAGCGTGAACTGCTCTGGTGCTCACCGTGGTCCTGAACGGGCGGTATAGGCGTTAGGAAAATTGTGACTGTCCATTGTGCTGAATTTCTTTTATCGACTCAAACTGTTGGAACGAGCTTGTTTTCCTTGTATCATTTTGTGATGCATATCAGCACGTGGTACTTTCTTACTCTCCACTTTTCTTTAGTTTTAGTTTCATCTGTGTGAACCCATATTCCTTTTCCCAAATATCTCAATTATACACTACATTAACAAAAGTATGTGGACAGCTGTTTGTCGAACATCTCATTTTAAACTCATGGACATTAATATGGAGTTGGTCCCCCCCTTTGCTGGTATAACAGCCTCAACTCTTCTTGGAAGGCTTTCCACTAGATGTTGGAACATTTCTGCGGGGACTTGCTTCCATTCAGCCAAGAGAGCATTAGTGAGGTCGGGCACCGATATTAAGCCTGGCTCGCAGTCGACGTTCCAATTCATTCCAAAGGTGTTTTATGGAGTTGAGGTCAGGGTTCTGTGCTGGCCAGTAAAGTTCTTCCACACCGACCTCGAAAAACAATTTCTGTATGGACCTCGCTTTGTGCACGTGGGATTGTCATGCTGAAACAGGAAAGGGCCTTCCCCAAACTGTGGCCACAAGTTGGAAGCACAGAATCGTCTACAATGGCATTGTATGCTGTAGCACTAAGATTTCCCTTCACTGGAACTAAGGGGCCTAGCCCGAACCATGAAATACAGCCCCAGACCATTATTCATCCTCCACCAAACTTTAGAGTTGACACTATGCATTCGGGCAGGTAGCATTCTCCTGGCATCCTCCAAACCCAGATTTGTCGGTCGGACTGCCAGATGGTGACGCGTGATTAATCACTCCAGAGAACGCGTTTCCACTGCTCCAGAGTCCAATGGCAGCAAGCTTTACACAACTCCAGCCGACTCTTGGCATTGCACATGGTGATCTTAGGCTTGTGTGCGGCTGCTTGGCCATGGAAACCCATTTCATGAAGCTCCCGACGAACAGTTATTGTGCTGACGTTGCTTCCAGAGGCCGTTTGGAACTCAGTAGTGAGTGTTGCAACCGAGGACAGACAATTTTTCTGCGCTACGCGCTTCAGCACTCGGAAGTCCCATTCTGTGAGCTTGTGTGGCCTACCACGTTGCGGCTGAGCCGTTGTTGCTTCTACACGTTTCCACTTCACAATAACAGCACTTACAGTTGACCTGGGCAGCACTAGCAGGGCAGAAATTTGACGAACTGACTTGTTGGAAGGGTGGCATCCTATGACGGTGCCACGTTGAAAGTCACTGAGCTCTTCAGTAAGGTCATTCTACTGCCAATGTTTGTCTATGGAGATTGCATTTCTGTGTGCTCGATTTTCTACACCTGTCAGCAACGGGTGTGGCTGAAATAGCCGAAATTCACGAATTTGAAGGTGTGTCCACATACTTTTGTATATATAGTGTAGTTCGTTCTGAGCTTGTTGAACATCGTGATTAAAAGAAGAAGAAGGATGAGCTGTTAGTCCTCCAGTCATTTCATGATATCATGACCTCTCTACACCGATCACACATCAATGGAAGAATATTACATGGATGTTTTCACCACAACACTGAAACTCTTGACACTTTGGTATTTATTAGGATCCCTATTAGCCGTTGCAAATGCAGCAGCTACTCTTCCTGGGGTCCACGTGAAACATTACATACTGTATCAGTACATTCACACAATATCAAGGTCTAATACATACAGTGAGGGGAAAAAAGTATTTGATCCCCTGCTGATTTTGTACGTTTGCCCACTGACAAAGACATGATCAGTCTATAATTTTAATGGTAGATTTAGTTGAACAGTGAGAGAGAATAACAAAAAAAAATCCAGAAAAACGCATGTCAAAAATATTATAAATTGATTTGCATTTTAATGAGGAAAATAAGTATTTGACCCCTCTGCAAAACATGACTTAGTACTTGGTGGCAAAACCCTTGTTGGCAATCACAGAGGTCAGACGTTTCTTGTAGTTGGACACCAGGTTTGCACACATCTCAGGAGGGATTTTGTTCCACTCCTCTTTGCAGATCTTCTCCAAGTCATTAAGGTTTCGAGGCTGACGTTTGCCAACTCGAACCTTCAGCTCCCTCCACAGATTTTCTATGGGATTAAGGTCTGGAGACTGGCTAGGCCACTCCAGGAACTTAATGTGCTTCTTCTTGAGCCATTCCTTTGTTGCCTTGGCCGTGTGGTTTGGATCATTGTCATGCTGCAATACCCATCCACGACCCATTTTCAATGCCCTGGTTGAGGGAAGGAGGTTCTCACTGAAGATTTGACGGTACATGGCCCCGTCCATCGTTCCTTTGATGCGGTGAAGTTGTCCTGTCCCCTTAGCAGAAAAACACCCCCAAAGTATAATGTTTACACCTCCATGTTTGACGGTGGGGATGGTGTTCTTGGGGTCATAGGCAGCATTCCTCCTCCTCCAAACACGGCGAGTTGAGTTGATGCCAAAGAGCTCGATTTTGGTCTCATCTGACCACAACACTTTCACCCAGTTCTCCTCTGAATCATTCAGATGTTCATTGGCAAACTTCAGACGGGCCTGTATATGTGCTTTCTTGAGCAGGGGGACCTTGCGGGCACTGCAGGATTTCAGTCCTTCACGGCGTAGTGTGTTACCAATTGTTTTCTTGGTGACTATGGTCCCAGCTGCCTTGAGATCATTGACAAGATCCTCCCGTGTAGTTCTGGGCTGATTCCTCACCGTTCTCATGATCATTGCAATCTCAGGGGGTTAGATCTTGCATGGAGCCCAGGCCAATGGAGATTGACAGTTCTTTTGTGTTTCTTCCATTTGCGAATAATCGCACCAACTGTTGTCACCTTCTCACCAAGCTGCTTGGTGATGGTCTTGTAGCCCATCCCAGCCTTATGTAGGGCTACAATCTTGGAGAGCTCTTTGGTCTTGGCCATGGTGGAGAGTTTGGAATCTGATTTATTGATTGCTTCTGTGGACAGGTGTCTTTTATACAGGTAACAAGCTGAGATTAGGAGCACTCCCTTTAAGAGTGTGCTCCTAATCTCAACTCGTTACCTGTATAAAAGACACCTGGGAGCCAGAAATCTTTCTGATAGAGAGGGGGTCAAATACTTATTTCCCTCATTAAAATGCAAATCAATTTATAACATTTTTGACATGCATTTTCTGGATTTTTTTGTTGTTATTCTGTCTCTCACTGTTCAAATAAACCTACCATTAAAATTATAGACTGATCATTTCTTTGTCAGTGGGCAAACGTACAAAATCAGCAGGGGATCAAATACTTTTCTCCCTCACTGTAGTACAGTGCAAATAACAATACAATATATATAAAATGGCTGTGTCTCTTCACAGTCCCATTTGTGCAGTAAGGTGTTCATTTATCTGTTTTTTTAAACTGGTTTTATTGCTAGCTTGAGTTACCTGGGGTGGCAGAGAGCACCATGTAGTCATGGGTCTATTTAATACTGTGCGTTTCCTACCCTGTGGTCTGGACAGTGGGACTGTGACGAGATCTCTGGTTGCATCAAATTAAATGGATTGGGGGATTCAATGCAAATAGTCCGGGTAGACATTTGATTAATTGTTCAGCAGTCTTATGGCTTGGGGGTAGAAGCTGTTAAGGAGCCTTTTGGACCTAGACTTGGCGCTCCAGTACCACTTGCCATGCAGTAGCAGAGAGAACAGTCTATGACTTGGGTGGCTGGAGTCTTTGACAATTTTTCGGGGCCTTCCTCTGACACCGCCTAGTATATAGGTCCTGGATGGCAGGAAGCTTGGCCCCATTGATGTACTGGGCCGTACGCACTACCCTCTGTAGCGCCTTACGGTCAGATGCCTAGCAGTTGCCATACCAGGCAGTAATGCAACCGGTCAGGGTGCTCTTGATGGTGCAGTTATATAACTGGGGATCTGGGGACCCATGCCAAATCTTTTCAGTCTCCTGAGGGGGAATAGGCGTTGTCGTGGCCTCTCACGACTGTCTTGGTGTGTTTGGACCATGATAGTTTGTTGTCGATGTGGTCACCAAGGAACTTGAAGCTCTCGACCGCTTCACTACAGCCCCGTCGCTGTGAATGGGGGCGTGTTCGGCCCTCCTTTTCCTGTAGTCCACGATCAGCTCCTTTGTCTTGCTCACGTTGAGGGAGATGTTGTTGTCCTGGCACCACACGGCCAAGTCTCTGACCTCCTCCCTATAGGCTGTCTCATCGTTGTCAGTGATCAGACCTACCACCATTGTGTCAACAAACTTAATGATGGTGTTGGAGTCGTGCTTGGCCACGCAGTCGTGGGTGAACAGGGAGTACAGGAGGGGATTATTCACGCACCCCTGAGGGGCCCATGTATTGAGGATCAGCATGGCAGATGTGTTGTTGCCTACCCTGGGAGCGGCCCGTCAGGAAGTCCAGGATCCAGTTGCAGAGGGAGGTGTTTAGTCCCATGGTCTTTAGCTTAGTGATGAGCTTTGTGGGTACTATGGTGTTGAACACTGAGCTGTAGTCAATGAACAGCATTCTCATGTAGGTGTTCCTTTTGTCCAGGTGGGAATGGGCAGTGTGGAGTGCAATGGAGATTGCGTCATCTGTGGATTTGTTGGGGCGGTATGTGAATTGGAGTGGGTCTAGGTCTTCCGGGATGATGGTGTTGATGTGAGACACGACCAGCCTTTTAAAGCACTTCATGGTTACAGACTTGAGTGCTATGGGGCGGTAGTCATTTAGGCAGGTTACCTTGGCGCTCTTGGGCACAGGGACTATGGTGGTCTGCTTGAAACATGTAGGTATTACAGACTTGGTCAGGGAAAGGTTGAAAATGTCAGTGAAGACACTTGCCAGTTGGTCCGCGCATGCTCTGAGTACACGTCCTGGTAATCCGTCTGGCCCCACGGCCTTGTGAATGTTGACCTGTTTATAGTTCTTACTCACACTGACTACGGAGAACGTGATCACACTTGTCCAGAACAGCTGGTGCTCTCATGCATGCTTCAGTGTCGCTTGCCTCGAAGCGAGCATAAAAGGCATTTAGCCCATCTGGTAGGCTCGCGTCACTGCGCAGTTCGCGGCTGGGTTCCCTTTGTAGTCCGTAATAATTTGCAAGCCCTGCCACATCCAACAAGCATCAGAGAGGGTATAGTAGGATTCAATCTTAGTCCTGTATTGATGCTTTGCCTGTATGATGGTTCATCTGAAGGCATAGCGGGATATCTTATAAGCGTCCGGATTAGTGTCCCGCTCCTTGAAAGCGGCAGCTCTAGCCTTTAGCTCGGTGCTGATGTTGCCTGTAATCCATGGCTTCTGGCTGGGATATGTATGTACGGTCACTGTGGGGACAACGTCATCGATGCACTTATTGACGAAGCCAGTGACTGAGGTGGTATACTCCTCAATGCCATTGGATGAATCCCGGAACATATTCCAGTCTGTGCTAGCAAAACAGTCCTGTAGTTTAGTATCCATGTCATCTGACCACTTCTGTATTCAGAGAGTCACTGGTACTTCCTGCTTTAGTTTTTTTACTTGTAAGCAGGAATCAGGGGGATAAAATTATAGTCAGATTTGCCAAATGGAGGGCGAGGGAGAGCCTTGTACGCGTCTCTGTGTGTGGAGTAAAGGTGGTCTAGAGTTTTTTTCCTCTGGTTGCACATGTGACATGCTGGTAGAAATGAGGTAAAACAGATTAAAGTTTTCCTGCATTAAAATCCTTGGCCACTAGGAGCGCCGCATCTGGATGCGGATTTTCTTGTTTGCTTATGGCCCTATACAGCTCGTTGAGTGTGGTCTTAATGCCAGCATCGGTTTGTGGTGGTAAATAGACAGCTACGAAAAATACAGATGATACTGTGGTCTACAGCTTGGTAGATACTGTGGTCTACAGCTTATCATGATGTACTCTACCTCAGGTGAGCAAAATCTTGAGACTTCTTTAATATTAGAGATTGCGCACCAGCTGTTATTGACAAATAGACACAGACCACCACCCCTCATCTTACCGGAGGTAGACGTTCTGTCTTGCCGATGCACGGAAAACCCAGCCAACTGTATATTATCCGTGTCCTCGTTCAGCCATGACTCGGTGAAACATAAGATATTCACCGTTTTTAATGTCCCGTTGGTAGGATAGTCTCGAACGGAGCTCATCCAGTTTATTCTGCAGTGATTGCACGTTGGCCAATAGGACAAATGGTAGAGGTGGGTTACCCACTCGCCAATTAATTCTCACAAGTCACCCGGATATGCGGCCCCTGTATCTCTGTCTCCTCTTCATGCGAATGACAGGGATTTGGGTCTGGTCCGGGAGCAGCAACATATCCTTCACGTCAGACTCATTAAAGAAAAAATCCTCATCCAGTTCGAGGTGAGTAATCGCTGTTCTGATATCCAGAAGCTCTTTTCGGTCATAAGAGACGGTAGCAGAAACATTATGTACAAAATAAGTTACAAACAATGAGAAAAAACACACAAAATAGCACAATTGGTTAGGAGCCCATAAAATGGCAGCCATCCCCTCTAGCACCAGACTTATTGCATGTCTTGTGTTGTACCAATGAGTGTCCAAACTGTGCGCCAACTGCTTGAACAGACTGTTCAGTATCTTCAACATATCAATACCTCGCACAAAGACCAATAGTGATGCAGTCAATCTCTCCTCAACTTTGAGCCAGGAGAGATTGACATGCATGTTACTGACACTTGCCCTCCGTGTACATCTAAGTGCGATACGTGCTGCTTTGTTCTGGACCAACTGCAATTTACCTACAGTATGTCCCTCTTTGCCGCACATAATTATTGCGTTATGATATATGATAGACTTATTATGATATAATCAGTTTGGTAGTTGACACACATCCAATTAATTATATAAGATAAGAAATATGCTAATACTTGTTTACATACTCCCTGTTGTGGTTTTAATGACGGGTTGCCAAGCAACATAACAGGTGCATGCAGACACATCTACTGGATGTGATTAGAAGGGAAATGACAGATTCTTTATATTCAGTATGATTTATGCCAAACGTGAGGAATGCAGTTAAAATGTCATCTGCTCACTTTTAATGACCGTCTGTGTAGCTCACTGCTTAGACAGCACAAACATTGTAACAAAGAACAACTGTTACCTAACTTGAGGTGAAGAGAACTAGGTGTGTAATCTCATCTGAAGCCAAGGCAAATGTTTTTATTATACAAATTCAGCCCGGAAGACTTCTAACAGTAATACGTTCTCATTTTAACTAAACTGTGTCACCTTCTGTTTTCACCTTACTGCCAATGCCAGTCAATAGCCCTGTTCTGGAGCCTCGTTATTACCTGGCGCTAACATGTCTTCTGATATTTTTTTACACTAATCGGTCTTCTCATTCTAGTATGCAGTACATTGGGAAAGTGTTCAGACCCCTTCCCTTTTTCCACATTGTGTTACGTTACAGACTTATTCTAAAATGGATTAAATAAATAAAAAATCCTGATCAATCTACACACAATACCCAATAATGACAAAGCAAAAAGAGTTTATTTATTTTTTTATGTTGGCAAATGTATTACAAATAAAAAACAGAAGTATTCAGACCCTTTGCTATGAGGCTCGAAATTGAGCTCAGGTGCATCCTGTTTCCATTGATCATCCTTGAGATATTTCTACAACTCGATTGGAGTCCACCTGTGGTAAATTAAATTGATTGGACATGATTTGGTGTCATTATTGGGTATTGTGTGTAGATTGATCAGGATTTTTTATTTATTTAATCCATTTTAGAATAAGTCTGTAACGTAACACAATGTGGAAAAAGGGAAGGGGTCTGAACATAAGGTCCCACAGTTGACAGTGCATGTCATAGCAAAAACCAAGCCATGAGGTCGAAGGAATTGTCCGTAGAGTTCCGAGACAGTATTTTGTCGAGGCACAGATCTGGGGAAGGGTACCAAACAATGTCTGCAGCATTGAATGTCCCCAAGAACAGAGTGGCCTTCATCTTAAATGGAAGACGTTTGGAACCACCAAGACTCTTCCTAGAGCTGTCTGCCCGGCCAAACTGAGCAATCAGGGGAGAAGAGCCTTGGTCAGGGAGGTGACCAAGAACCCAATGGTCACTCTGATAGAGCTCCATAGTTCCTCTGTGGAAATGGGAGAACCTTCCAGAAGGACAACCATCTCTGCAGCATTCCACCAACCAGGCCTTTATGGTAGAGTGGCCAGATGGAAGCCATTCCTCAGTAAAATGCAAATGACAACCCGCTTGGAGTTTGCCAAAAGGCACCTAAAGGACTCTCAGACCATGAGAAACAAGATTCTCTGGTCGATTGAAACCAAGATTGAACTCTTTGGCCTGAATGCCAAGCGTCACATCTGGAGGAAACCTGGCAACATCCCTACGGTGAAGCATGGTGGTGGCAGCATCATGCTGTGATGATTCCTTTCAGTGGCAGGGACTGGGAGACTAGTCAGGATCTAGGAAAAGATGAATGGAGCAAAGAGACCATTGATGAAAACCTGCTCCAGAGCGCTCAGGACCTCAGACTGGGGCGAAGGTTCACCTTCCAACAGGACAACGACCCTAAGCACACAGCCAAGACAACGCAGGAGTGGCTTCGAGACAAGTCTCTGAATGTCCTTGAGTGACCCAGCCAGAGCCCGGACTTGAACCCGATCTAACATCTCTGGAGAGACCTGAAAATAGCTGTGCAGCAACGCTCCCCATCCAACCTGACAGAACTTGAGAGGATCTGCAGAGAAGAATGGGAGAAACACCCC
This sequence comes from Coregonus clupeaformis, assembly GCF_020615455.1. NCBI lineage: Eukaryota > Metazoa > Chordata > Actinopteri > Salmoniformes > Salmonidae > Coregonus > Coregonus clupeaformis. Next base: position 11,439,554 of record NC_059204.1, on the reverse strand, counting down.
AAATACAGGTGTGCCAAGCTTGTATCTTAATACCCAAGAAGAATTTAGGCTGTAATCGCTGCCAAAGGTACTTCAACAAAGTACTGAGTAAAGGGTCTGAATACTTATGTAAATGTAATATTTCATTTTTACATTTTAGTCATTTAGCAGACGCTCTTATCCAGAGCAACTTACAGGAGCAATTAGGGTTAAGTGCCTTGCTTAAGGGCACATCGACAGATTTTTCACCTAGTTGGCTCGGGGATTAGAACCAGCGACCTTTCGGTTACTGGCACAACGCTCTTACCCACTAAGCTACCTGCCGCCCCAACCTGCCGTTGTTTATTTTTAATACATTTGCAAACATTTTGGAAAACCTGTTTTTGCTTTGTCATTATGGGGTATTATGTGTAGATTGTGTAAAAAAACGATTTAATCAATTTTGGAATATGGCTGTAACGTAACAAAACGTGAAAAAAGTCAAGCGGTCTGAATACTTTCCGAATGCACTGTATGTTCCCCAGTCCAAATTATTTATGGTTCACTTCACCTCTTCTGAGGTAGTCGGCCTTGATCTGATTCTCTGCAGTCAATTACCAAAAGCGCCCTCTTTGGCCTCATGGGTGGAATGTTATTAATATTTTTCATAATTAATAATACATAACAATTACGACGAAAGTCCGATGTTTCTATGTCAGACAGTTTTGTTATATTTCAGTATTTTGTGATTTATATAAAGTACAATATTGGGATGCAAACTCAAAATGTAATACATTTCTACTCTATATCTGACATGGTACAGTACCATGTGTGTGAGGTGTATACTTTTGTTTCAAAGTAGATTTGTTTAAGACTACCAATAATCATTTAGCCCACTGCAGTAAAAGGTTCACTTTAAACTGAGATTTATTTTCCCTTACAGAATAAAAACGATATGATCTAGGATCATAGGAAAAAGTCATAACTTTTCCCACCCTTGTCAGAGTTCAGAGTAGAGATATGATGCATCTCGTCAACACTGGAAGAACAAACAGCATGAATTAACAAGAAAGCCTATGTTGTGAAGCTGCTTTGTCTGAACCCTGTTCGCTTCTGCACTGATGAGCATGCTAATTTGATTAGGCTATACATAAAAACAGGAGAACGTGTATAACATTATAATATTCTTTTAATTTTTTTGCTGTTGTTTTTCTGAGTGTCAAATCATATAAATAAACACGCAGACACTCCACATCAGGCTCTTTCGAATGGCAGTGTTGAAGCCACGAGCTAACATTACCTCCCGAGTGGTGCAGTGGTCTAAGGCACTGCATCACAGTGCTAGCTGTGCTGCTAGAGATCCTGGTTCGAATCCAGGCTCTGTTGTAGCCGGCGGCGACCGGGAGACCCATGGGGTGGCGCACAATTTGTCCAGGTTAGGGGAGGGAATGGCCGGCAGGGATGTAGCTCAGTTGGTAGAGCATGGTGTTTGCAACGCCAGGGTTGTGGGTTCGATTCCCACGGGGAATAAAAAAGAAGTAATGTATGCACTCACTAACTGTAAGTCGCTCTGGATAACATTTACATTTTAGTCATTTAGCAGACGCTCTTATCCAGAGCGACTTACAGTTAGTGAGTGCATACATTACTTCTTTTTTATGCATAACCCATGAGTGAGGCCCACTGAAGGACACTTTGTCACCTTCAAGAACTCGTTAGCACCATCTCATTAGGTAAGATTAGCATCTCTGAATGTTCTGCACACAAACTAATTATATGCAAACCTAGAGGACTTTCGAACATTGCATATGTTAAATCCACAAAGCTTTCAGGCCATTGCTATCTACCTCGCTTGTATTGTTCAGTACTGCATCAGATATGGGCCAGAAAGTCTATGGGCCAGAAACTCTGCCAGTCCCATGTGATAATGCTGACTGGAAGAGGAAGAGGAGGAGGAGACTTTTAATCTTTTTTTTCTATTCTTTCAAAACTCAAGCAAAATGGAGCTCTAATATGTCATTGTTCACGTCAGCTAGCCATCCGTACGTCAGTACACGCTGTCAGCTAGCCATCCGTACGTCAGTACACGCTGTCAGCTAGCCATCCGTACGTCAGTACACGCTGTCAGCTAGCCATCCGTACGTCAGTACACGCTGTCAGCTAGCCATCCGTACGTCAGTACACGCTGTCAGCTAGCCATCCGTACGTCAGTACACGCTGTCAGCTAGCCATCCGTACGTCAGTACACGCTGTCAGCTAGCCATCCGTACGTCAGTACACGCTGTCAGCTAGCCATCCGTACGTCAGTACACGCTGTCAGCTAGCCATCCGTACGTCAGTACACGCTGTCAGCTAGCCATCCCTACTGCCGTCACTACCAGCTGGTCATGTCAGTAACTTATGAATTAATAAAACAGGAAAAATCCTTTATAAATAAATCAAGAGAATGAATTAGACTAGGGAAAAACAACTGTTAACGTTATCACCCTATGTCAAAGGTACAGTACATTTGGAAAGTATTCAGACCACTTCACTTTTTTCCATATTTTGTTACGTTACAGCCTTATTCTGAAATTGATTAAAATTTGGGGGTTTTCCTCATGAGTCTACACACAATAACCCATAATGACAAAGCAAAAAACAGGTTTTTAGACATTTTTGCAAATTGAAATATCACATTTACATAAGTATTCAGACCCTTTACTCAGTACTTTATTGAAGCACCTTTGGCAGCGATTACAGCCTCGAGTCTTCTTGGGTATGACGCTACAAACTTGGCACACCTGTATTTGGGGAGTTTCTCCCATTCTTCTCTGCAGATCCTCTCAAGCTCTGTCAGGTTGGATTTGGAGCGTCGCTGCACAACTATTTTCATTATCACCCTATGGCAAACGTAACTCAGTGGTAATTAGGGTTGAATACTGTATGATATAGACTACTGCACATTACGCACGACAGAAAAAAATGCCAGATTTAGACATCAGATATAATTGAACAGTTCCATTTCACACCATTCTGTTCATATAAATAATGTATTATAATTTACCAGTTTCTCGCAGTTATTTATGCCGCGAAAAGGGAGAGGTTTTGGGCGGTAAATCCTGGTAATTCTCGGTAACTGGGTTCCCGCCATTCAACCCCAGTGGTAATGGTGAGGTGCAAACAGCACAATGTGGCGTCATCATAAACCATGTTTTAGCAACCATTACAACCAATCAAACGGAGCCCAGGAAGACTAGCTGTCATCATGGGCATCAGCTATTGTGACCCAAATAAAGATGAAAGAACAATTGTTCTGGTTTGATGTTCTTTACTGTAATATGCTGCATCATCGTGTTGAGTGAAGAAGGAGCAGAATTGAGTCCCTGTAGGCTGACTGACATGGACACTGCAGCTGGTCTTTTGTTTGAAACTGAGGATGAGTTCACTCGCTGGAGGGTTTAGATGAAATTTTGAGTAATTCTTCTAAGATCTGCTTCTGGTGTCAAATAACCCCCGGACTGTGCAAGCTCATGTCCCTTTCATCATGTTGGATTATTTAAGATACTTTTTGAAGGGGTAGGGTTTCAGACATTTTTCAGAAGATCGGCAGGGACTCTTCTGTCCCAGCTTCAGGGGGAAGCTGGTTCCACCACTGGGGTGTCAGGACAGAGAAGAGCTTGGACTGGGCTGAGCGGGAGCTGCCCTCCCGTAGAGGTGGGAGGGGCAATAGACCAGAGGTGGCAGAGTGGAGTACTCAGGTTGGGGTGTAGGGTAGCTTGAAGGTAGGAAGGGGCAGTTCCTCTTGCTGCTCCGTAGGAAAGTACCATGGTCTTGTAGTGGATGCGAGTTTCGACTGGAAGCCAGTGGAGTGTGCGGAGGAGTAGGGTGACATGGGAGAACTTGGATAAGTTGCAGGGGTTTGACGGCACAAGCAGGGGAGCCCAGCCAACAGAGAGTTGCAGTAGTCTAGATGGCAGATGACAAGTGCTTGGATTAGGACCTGCATCATTTCCTGTGTGAGGTAAAGTCGTAGTCTACGGATGTTGTAGAGTATGAACCTGCAGGGTGTTGTCCAGGGTCACGCCAAGGTTCTTTGCATTCTGGGAGGGGGACACCGTGGAATTGTCAACCGTGACGGAAATATCTTGGAGCGGGCAGGCCTTCCCCATCCAAGCTGAGTTATCTGCCAGGACCGCAGCGATGTGTGCAGAAATGTAGTTGAGTGTCATCTGCATAGCAATGATAGGAGAGACCATGTGAGGATTTGACAGAGCGAGTGTTTGTGTATAGAGAGAAGAGGAGAGGGCCTAGAACAGAGCCCTGGGGGACACCAGTAGTGAGAGTACGTGGTGCAGACACAGATCCTCTCCACGTAGGTAGGAGAGGCCTGCCAGGTACGATGCAACCCAAGAGTGTGCAGAGCCTGACACACTCAGTCCTGAGAGGGTGGAGATGGGATCTGATGGTTCACAATGTCGAAGGCAGTGGATAGATCTAGGAGGATGAGAACAGAGGAGAGAGAGTCAGCTGTGGCAGTGCGGAGAGCCTCCGTGACACAGAGGAGAGCAGTCTTGGTTGAGTGACCGGTTAGCGTCAAGAAGATAGGGGGAGAAGTCTGTCCATAATAAAGCGCAGCTCTGCCTTCTTAACAACACTATCAACAAGGCCGGTCCTACAGGCCCTAGTTTTGTCAGTGTTCAGTCGTGTGGTCAGGTGCAACAAAGAGGGACTTAGGAAAATTACAATTGGCTCAGAACAGGGCAGCAAGGCTGGCCCTTAAATGTACACAGAGAGCTAACATTAATAATATGCATATCAATCTCTCATGGCTCTAAGTAGAGGAGAGATTGACTTCATCACTACTTGTATTTGTCAGAGGTATTAACATGTTGAATGCACCGAGCTGTCTGTTTAAACTACTAGGACACCCATGCATACCCCACAAGACATGCCACCAGAGATCTCTTCACAGTCCCCAACTCCAGAACAGATGGAGCACAGTATTACATAGAGCCATGGCAACATGGAACTCTATTCCACATCAAGTAACTCATGCAAGCAGTACAATTTGATTTAAAAACAGATAGAAATACACCTTATGGAACAGAGACACAAACACAGGCACGTCCATCCAGGACCTCTATACCAGGCGGTCAATGTGCGGGGGCACCGGCTAGTTGAGGTAGTTGAAGTAATATGTACATGTGGGTAGAGTTAAAGTGACTATGCATAGATAATTAACAGAGTAGCAGCAGCGTAAAACGATGGGGTGGGGGGGCAGTGCAAATAGTCCGGCACGGCAAGCGGTACCGGAGCGCCATGTCTAGGTCCAAGATGCTTCTAAACAGTTTCTACCCCCAAGCCATAAGACTCCTGAACAGCTAATCATGGCTACCCGGACTATTTGCATTGTCTCTGTACCAGTACCCCCATATATAGCCTCCCTACTGTTATTTTATTTTACTGCTGCTCTTTAATTATTTTTTATTTATATTTTTTACTGATCAATTTTTTACTTAACACTTATTTTTCTTAAAACTGCATTGTTGGTTAAGGGCTTGTAAGTAAGCATTTCACTGTACCTGTTGTATTCGGCAAATAAATAATTTTATGTGGCCAATAACATTTGATTTGATTTGATTCGATGCATGCACACGATAACATACGCACTATACTCAAACGTACACATGGATTTTATGTTGTAGATATGTGGTAGTAGAGTAGTGGCCTGAGGGAACACACTTAATGTGTTGTGAAATCTGTTTTGAATGGATTGTAATGTTTTTTAAATAATATAACTGTCTAAATTTTGCTGGACCCCAGGAAGAGTAGCTGCTGCCTTGGCAGGAATTAATGGGGATCCCTAATGAAATACAAACTTCAAACTACAAAATACAAACTACAAACTACAAAATACAAACTACAAAATACAAACTACAAAATACAAACTACAAACTAGAAAATACAAACTACAAACTAGAAAATACAAACTACAAACTAGAAAATACAAACTACAAACTAGAAAATACAAACTACAAATTAAAAACTACAAACAACAAACTACAAACTACAAACTACAAACTACAAACTACAAACTACATACAACAGCAACAAGCCATATCCTTATATGATACCGCCAGGTTTCCAATAACAGTGTTAATTAAACACAGAGAAGGAATAAGGTATAAATGCAATATAAATAATAAACTCTGACAAGCTTCTGCAGGCATGTGCTCAGCTACAACCTCTCTCCACTCAGCTCTGTGGTGTGTGCGGAGAGATTTTGACAAATTAAAAATAGTGAACACAGATCAAATAAATGCATAATTATGCCATTGTTCTTTCAACTCAATATCGCTTCAGAGGGTGGGATGAAAAATCCTGACACAAAACCCCTGGCTTTTGGCCATTTCTGTCAGAGCAGTAGGATATTAAAACTGCATTGCAGTGAATAAATCTGCTCAAATAAATGCTAACGACGTTGTCTGTTTTGGCTGGCAGAGAGATCCATTTTTTGCCCCTCTACCCCTCTACCCCTCTACCCCTTTCTCTCTCTCTCTCTCTCTCTCTCTCTCTCTCTCTCTCTCTCTCTCTCTCTCTCTCTCTCTCTCTCTCTCTCTCTCTCTCTCTCTCAGCACTCTTTTCATCTCATAAGTTTCCAAAGTTTTAAAGTTGTTTTACCTTCCCTTCACACCACAGGTGAGGACTGGCTCATAGTAATGGCTGGAATGAAGTAAATGGAAGGGTATCGAACAAATCCAACACATGGTTTCCATGTGTTCGATACCACTCCATTGATTCCATTCCAGCCATTATTATGAGCCAGTGCTCACCTGTGGTGTGAAGGGAAGCTAAAACAACTTTAAAAACAACTTCAGCAGCCTGGGGTCTGGCAGATACATATCTAAGTTTCAGGCTGTTAAAAAGCCTTTAAATCAGAGATGATCAAGCAGATTAAATAATTATATGTATATTGTTGAAGTCGGAAGTTTACATACACCTTAGCCAAATACATTTAAACTCCTGACATTTAATCCTAGTAAAAAAATCCCTGTCGTAGGTCAGTTAGGATCACCACTTTATTTTAAGAATGTGAAATGTCAGAATAATAGTAGAGAGAATGATTTATTTCAGCTTTTATTTATTTCATCACATTCCCAGTGGGTCAGAAGTTTACACACACTCAATTAGTATTTGGTAGCATTGCCTTTAAATTGTTTAACTTGGGTCAAAAGTTTCGGGTAGCCTTCCACAAGCTTCCCACAATAAGTTGGGTGAATTTTGGCCCATTCCTCCTGACAGAGCTGGTGTAACTGAGTCAGGTTTGTAGGCCTCCTTGCTCGCACACGCTTTTTCAGTTCCGCCCACAAATGTTCTATAGGATTGAGGTCAGGGCTTTGTGATGGCCACTCCAATACCTTGACTTTGTTGCCATTTTGCCACAACTTTGGAAGTATGCTCGGGGTCATTGTCCATTTGGAAGACCCATTTGCGACCAAGCTTTAACTTCCTGACTGATGTCTTGAGATGTTGCTTCAATATATCCACATATTTTTCCTTCCTCATGATGAAATTAGCCCACCCAACTACCTCATCCCCATATTGTTATTTATTTTGCTAATTTGCACCCCAGTATCTCTATTTGCACATCATCTTTTGCACATCTATCATTCCAGTGTTAATTATGAAATTGTAACTTTTTGCACTATGGCCTATTTATTTATTGCCTTACCTCCATAACTTACTACATTCGCACACCCTGTATATATATTTTCTGTTGTATTTTTGACTTTATGTTTTGTTTTACCCCATATGTAACTCTGTGTTGTTGTTTTTATCGCACTGCTTTGCTTTATCTTGGCCAGGTCGCAGTTGTAAATGAGAACTTGTTCTCAACTGGCTTACCTGGTTAAATAAAGGTTAAATAAAATAAAAAAATAAAAAATGCCATCTATTTTGTGGTATGGATGTGGGTACGCAGACCAACGACCAACTGCAGCCCGTCATGATGAGTTCAGACTTTTGGTGCCCCCCCACCCCTATCAAAGTTACCCATCCCTGCCGTAAGCCATTAAACCACTGGGACCGTTTGGCTCTCCGGATCACTTGATACTTGCATACATTGCTCTAGTTTTTCCCAAGCACAGGTGGGTCTTTGCCTGAGTGGAGACATCTCCCACTGTGCAGCTCCTCCCACCTGTCTGCTCTCCTCTCCGCGGCTCTCCCAGAAACCAACTGGGTGGGCTTAATGTCAGCTGACTAGCGTGTGACACTGCCTCCACAGATGCTGCCTTCTGTTAACCCAAGGCTACAGAAAGGACCCTGAAATAGACCAGGCTTCACGGTTTTATGTCCTTGGGGATTTAGTTATGGACATTGTTTACTTGCTCACCTGCTCTAAAGTTTTACACACGTCTCCATTAAGCTTGTCTAGAAATTAAGGACGATAAAGCTGTGAGAGATTTTTTTATTGTGACTTGTTATTGTGTTCAGGAAGGGTGCCAGAATCAATGCGTTTGCAGCGGGTGTTTATAATAAATAGGCCTACCTGCAGAGACTGACCATGTGTTACATGTATGGGCCTCATTTAGCACAACGACCTAACACAAGTGGGCTCCAATGACTTGCTCTGCCTCCGAAATAGCTCACTATGAATAAAGTCTTCATTGTCAGGAGATGCTGTGCAGCAGGCAGCTTGAAGCTACAACATCCGAATGTCTTGAAGCTACATCATCCTAATGTCTTGAAGCTACATCATCCTAATGTCTTGAAGCTACATCATCCTAATGTCTTGAAGCTACAACATTCTAATGTCTTGAAGCTACAACATCCTAATGTCTTGAAGCTACATCATCCTAAGGTCTTGAAGCTACATCATCCTAATGTTTTGAAGCTACAACATCCTAATGTCTTGAAGCTACATCATCCTAATGTCTTGAAGCTACATCATCCTAAGGTCTTGAAGCTACAACATCCTAAGGTCTTGAAGCTACAACATCCTAATGTCTTGAAGCTACAACATTCTAATGTCTTGAAGCTACAACATCCTAAGGTCTTGAAGCTACAACATCCTAATGTCTTGAAGCTACAACATCCTAAGGTCTTGAAGCTACAACATCCTAATGTCTTGAAGCTACAACATCCTAATGTCTTGAAGCTACAACATTCTAATGTCTTGAAGCTACAACATCCTTATGTCTTGAAGCTACAACATCCTAATGTCTTGAAGCTACATCATCCTAATGTCTTGAAGCTACAACATCCTAATGTCTTGAAGCTACAACATCCTAATGTCTTGAAGCTACAACATCCTAATGTCTTGAAACTACATCATCCTAAGGTCTTGAAGCTACAACATCCTAATGTCTTGAAGCTACATCATCCTAATGTCTTGAAGCTACATCATTCTAATGTCTTGAAGCTACAACATCCTAATGTCTTGAAGCTACATCATCCTAATGTCTTGAAGCTACAACATTCTAATGTCTTGAAGCTACAACATCCTAATGTCTTGAAGCTACAACATCCTAATGTCTTGAAGCTACAACATCCTAATGTCTTGAAGCTACATCATCCTAATGTCTTGAAGCTACATCATCCTAAGGTCTTGAAGCTACATCATCCTAATGTCTTGAAGCTACAACATCATAATGTCTTGAAGCTACAACATCCTAATGTCTTGAAGCTACAACATCCTAATGTCTTGAAGCTACAACATTCTAATGTCTTGAAGCTACAACATCCTAATGTCTTGAAGCTACAACATCATAATGTCTTGAAGCTACATCATCCTAAGGTCTTGAAGATACAACATTTTGTATTTTATTTTATTAGGATCCCCATTAGCTGATGCCAATGACGACAGCTAGTCTTACTGGGGTCCGACACATAACGAAAAATACATTCCAGACAAAAGACGTCTTGAAGCTATAACATCCCAATGTCTACTAATAATGGCGATTGATTCACAACTTGTAGCTATATGGAGGGTAACCAAGTGCCTGGATAATTACTCACCCAGGCAAGATGTGTCATTACTTCATCTACAGACAGATGGATGAGAGGAAGTCGCCACCATCTGAGATAATGTTGTCATTGGCTCTATTAAAAACATGGGATATGTCTGCCATGTCTGTTAGTTCCCTCTGTCTATTCTACTTGTTAAATATAGACTTGTAGCTCTGTTCATGATTTCTGGTTCTGTCTCAAACCAGGCAGGTTCATATAAAGGCTCCTTTTTTGCTCCTGTTCAGGGAGGTTTGTTGATGAAAATGTGTCATCCTGTCAGCACATAACTCCCTTCTTCCTCTTTACCCTCTGTGTTTGACTGGCTGTCAGGCGGTCGGTGATGAAAGATTTAAAGAAGCACTTAGGGGGTTTAAAATGCTCTTTGTCATGGAAATGTCAAGTACAAAGTTGATTCTCAGTGGGAGTTGAAAGTAATCCGGGAGACCAGAACGTATCCACCCATGTCCTCTTTCCCTACATGTTGCCTATTCAGAGAACATTACATTCCTCCCCTAACGTGGTGCATGGCTTGTTTGGTTAAATCGAGCGTAAAGTCCTGCAGGTGTGGCACTTAGCCGGTAGCGTGGAGAAATGCTTGCGCCAATGTTTCTGAAACCCCATTTCTTTACATTCCACCTGGAGGGATAATGCACCTGCATCACGTTTTCTCAGGCAATACAAATCCTCAGTGGTGTCCAATCCTCAGTGGAATCCAATCCTCAGTGGTGTCCTATCCTCAGTGGAGTTTAATCCTCATTGGAGTCCAATCCTCAGTGGTGTCCTATCCTCGGTGGTGTCCAATCTTCAGTGGAGTCTAATCCTCAGTGGTGTCCTATCCTCAGTGGTGTCTAATCTACAGTGGAATCTAATCATCATTGGAGTCCAATCCTCAGTGGTGTCAAATCCTCAGTGGAGTCCAATCCTCAGTGGAGTCTAATCCTCAGTGGTGTCCAATCCTCAGTGGTGTCCAATCCTCAGTGGAGTCGGATCCTCAGTGGTGTCCAATCCTCAGTGGAGTCTGATCCTCAGTGGTGTCCTATACTCAGTGGAGTCTAATCCTCAGTGGTGTCCTATACTCAGTGGAGTCTAATCCTCAGTGGTGTCCTATACTCAGTGGAGTCTAATCCTCAGTGGTGTCCTATACTCAGTGGAGTCTAATCCTCAGTGGTGTCCAATCCTCAGTGGAGTCTAATCCTCAGTGGTGTCCAATCCTCAGTGGAGTCTGATCCTCAGTGGTGTCCTATACTCAGTGGAGTCTAATCCTCAGTGGTGTCCTATACTCAGTGGAGTCTAATCCTCAGTGGTGTCCAATTCTCAGTGGTGTCCTATACTCAGTGGTGTCCAATCCTCAGTGGTGTCCTATACTCAGTGGAGTCTAATCCTCAGTGGTGTCCAATCCTCAGTGGTGTCTAATCCTCAGTGGTGTCCAATCCTCAGTGGTGTCCAATCCTCAGTGGTGTCCAATCCTCAGTGGAGTCTAATCCTCAGTGGTGTCCTATACTCAGTGGTGTCCAATCCTCAGTGGTGTCCTATACTCAGTGGAGTCCAATCCTCAGTGGTGTCCAATCCTCAGTGGTGTCCAATCCTCAGTGGTGTCCAATCCTCAGTGGTGTCCTATACTCAGTGGAGTCTAATCCTCAGTGGTGTCCAATCCTCAGTGGTGTCTAATCCTCATTGGAGTCCAATCCTCAGTGGTGTCAAATCCTCAGTGGAGTCCAACCCTCAGTGGAGTCTAATCCTCAGTGGTGTCCAATCCTCAGTGGAGTCTGATCCTCAGTGGTGTCCTATACTCAGTGGAGTCTAATCCTCAGTGGTGTCCTATACTCAGTGGAGTCTAATCCTCAGTGGTGTCCTATACTCAGTGGAGTCTAATCCTCAGTGGTGTCCAATCCTCAGTGGAGTTTAATCCTCAGTGGTGTCCAATCCTCAGTGGAGTCTGATCCTCAGTGGTGTCCTATACTCAGTGGAGTCTAATCCTCAGTGGTGTCCTATACTCAGTGGAGTCTAATCCTCAGTGGTGTCCAATTCTCAGTGGTGTCCTATACTCAGTGGTGTCCAATCCCTCAGTGGTGTCCTATACTCAGTGGAGTCTAATCCTCAGTGGTGTCCAATCCTCAGTGGTGTCTAATCCTCAGTGGTGTCCAATCCTCAGTGGTGTCCAATCCTCAGTGGTGTCCAATCCTCAGTGGAGTCTAATCCTCAGTGGTGTCCTATACTCAGTGGTGTCCAATCCTCAGTGGTGTCCTATACTCAGTGGAGTCCAATCCTCAGTGGTGTCCAATCCTCAGTGGTGTCCAATCCTCAGTGGTGTCCAATCCTCAGTGGTGTCCTATACTCAGTGGAGTCTAATCCTCAGTGGTGTCCAATCCTCAGTGGTGTCTAATCCTCATTGGAGTCCAATCCTCAGTGGTGTCAAATCCTCAGTGGAGTCCAACCCTCAGTGGAGTCTAATCCTCAGTGGTGTCCAATCCTCAGTGGTGTCCAATCCTCAGTGGAGTCGGATCCTCAGTGGTGTCCAATCCTCAGTGGAGTCTGATCCTCAATGGTGTCCTATACTCAGTGGAGTCTAATCCTCAGTGGTGTCCTATACTCAGTGGAGTCTAATCCTCAGTGGTGTCCTATACTCAGTGGAGTCTAATCCTCAGTGGTGTCCTATACTCAGTGGAGTCTAATCCTCAGTGGTGTCCAATCCTCAGTGGAGTCTAATCCTCAGTGGTGTCCAATCCTCAGTGGAGTCTGATCCTCAGTGGTGTCCTATACTCAGTGGAGTCTAATCCTCAGTGGTGTCCTATACTCAGTGGAGTCTTATCCTCAGTGGTGTCCAATCCTCAGTGGTGTCCTATACTCAGTGGTGTCCAATCCTCAGTGGTGTCCTATACTCAGTGGAGTCTAATCCTCAGTGGTGTACAATCCTCAGTGGTGTCTAATCCTCAGTGGTGTCCAATCCTCAGTGGTGTCCAATCCTCAGTGGTGTCCAATCCTCAGTGGAGTCTAATCCTCAGTGGTGTCCTATACTCAGTGGTGTCCAATCCTCAGTGGTGTCCTATACGCAGTGGAGTCCAATCCTCAGTGGTGTCCAATCCTCAGTGGTGTCCAATCCTCAGTGGTGTCCAATCCTCAGTGGTGTCCTATACTCAGTGGAGTCTAATCCTCAGTGGTGTCCAATCCTCAGTGGTGTCTAATCCTCAGTGGTGTCCAATCCTCAGTGGTGTCCAATCCTCAGTGGTGTCCAATCCTCAGTGGTGTCCTATACTCAGTGGAGTCTAATCCTCAGTGGTGTCCAATCCTCAGTGGTGTCCAATCCTCAGTGGTGTCCAATCCTCAGTGGTGTCCTATACTCAGTGGAGTCTAATCCTCAGTGGTGTCCAATCCTCAGTGGTGTCTAATCCTCAGTGGTGTCCAATCCTCGGTGGTGTCCAATCCTCAGTGGTGTCCAATCCTCAGTGGTGTCCAATCCTCAGTGGTGTCCAATCCTCAGTGGTGTCCTATCCTCAGTGGAGTCTTAGCCAACAGGAAGTTCATGCTCCAGGGACCACAGCAGAACTAAATGATGTAAGAGTTGAAGGAATACCTTCCCTTCTACCCCCTCTATGCAAATTACAACATTTATTCTTGACAGTTGTCCAGCCACTGCACAGTGGGCTGCACGAGATATAATGACGGCTGGATTATTACTGCATGTACTACACCTGTACTGACTTATAATTCAAATGGACGTCACGTTTCAGTGTATAAACTGTATATATAGCAGCCTGACAGGTGGTGAAAAATGTCCCTAGCTGGGAGAGGAATGGAGATTGGCAAAGACAGTAAGCTGACAAGAAACGGTGCTGTGGAGGAGCTTTAATATTAATACTGCAAAGAAGAGAGAGGGGGGTCTGCATTAGTCCTGAAGTACTGCAAAGAAGAGAGAGGGGGTCTGCATTAGTCCTGAAGTACTGCAAAGAAGAGAGAGGGGGTCTGCATTAGTCCTGAAGTACTGCAAAGAAGAGAGAGGGGGTCTGCATTAGTCCTGAAGTACTGCAAAGAAGAGAGATGGTCTGCATTAGTCCTGAAGTACTGCAAAGAAGAGAGATGGTCTGCATTAGTCCTGAAATCACATACCACACACCAATTAGGTGCACGTGCACACACACATGCACACACACATGCACACAGCGACGCTGCTAATGACATCCAGTTTAGCCAGTAAATGAAGGAAGGTTTTTCAATGAAAAGTAATAATGAGTTATGTTTATGTTTTATTTTTTTATTTTTTTATTAACTATTTAAAAGAAAAATCACAACTGTCTATTGTTACATTATGTCAATTTGGAACTACAATGACCCCATCTATGGGTACATTTTGGCAAAAGTGTAGTTTGTTGGAGAAATGTTGAGCCCGTAAATATTTTGGCAACACAACCCACAGAAAAAGTGGTAACCATAGCAACGACCATCAAAGACGAGACCTACAGCTGAGCGGGGCCTTAATGTATACCATCCTGAGAGATAAGGTTTCATTAAACCTAAACCCTCTCATGTCACAACACTGTGCCTCACTGCACCTACCTACAGAAAGTCACTGCTAAAACCCGGAAACTAATAGGAACGTGTATTCGTTGTAACTAATTGAGGTGCTCATCAAAAAAAATCCTGATATATTTCACCTCTCTAGGAGGCACATGCTGCAGCTCGAGTTACTATTCCTTATAACACGAGAAGGCTTACGTCAGTGGAGGAATGATAGCTAGATGTAGTTCTTTACAAAACAAGCATCCAAAAATATTTCTTAATTTAATTTATCTACTTAGTTTCTTCCATTTTAATCTAAATACTTCTTGTTATATGGTCCTATGGGGGGATTGCCTAAGAAGCAGGGGATTAGAAAAAGGAAACAAAAAAATGTCCAAATTAATCGTATTAACATTACGTAATACTGTTCATAGAAAATCTCCTCATATAAAACCCAATTAGCCCACATGGTAAATAGTAGTAATCAACTGAAAATGAGATGACTGCCGTAGATGACTGCCAAAACACCTAACCTCACTTTACATTCACACATATGGTGGATGGCAGTTAATTTCCATGCAATTGCACACAATTTCCACCTGCCGCAAGGCATATGGTTTATTTTCTCTCGTGAATCTAACCACATCTGTGTCCATTAGCTTGTAAAAAATTACTTACTTTGTCAACTTACAGCAATAGTTGAAAGCATTAGGGAAAATTGCTCCCAATTAGCCAGTGAAGGCAGAGAGAACGTGTCTAAAAAGAGAAAGGGTTAGAAGCCAAAGGCAAGAGGATAGCACAATTACGGAAATGCTTTGTCAGTTTCCCAAAAGTTAGACTCAGGCATATCTTACGAATTATGATGAGCTGGTGTCACAAGCTGCCAAGGATTCTAAACACTTGGCTATAGACACCCACCCACCCGCACGCCCACACACACACACACACATGCACGCACACGCACACGCACATGCACGCACACACACACACATCTGCACACACTCATGTATAACGCTAGGAAAATGTGACAGTGACATTTTGTGCCACTTGCTTTTCCTCATGTGGCTAAATGGGGGAGGTGGAGAGGGGGAGGGGGAGAGAGGGAGAGGGGGAGAGGGAGAGGGGGAGAGAGGGAGAGGGGGAGAGGGAGAGGGAGAGGGGGAGAGGGAGGGAGAGGGGGAGAGAGGGAGAGGGGAGAGGGAGGGAGGGGGAGGGGAGAGGGAGAGAGAGAGAGAGGGGAAGGGGGAGAGGGAGAGAGAGGGAGAGGGGGAGAGGGAGAGGGAGAGGGGGTGTACAGTAGAACTGACAGACAGGTGGAAAAGTAGTATAAGAATAAATCATCACAGAAAAACCACACGACTTCACATCTGGAAAACCACACGACTTCACGTGTTTTTCTTTTTAACCCTTTAGCAGATGCTCTTATCCAGAGCGACTTACAGTTAGTGAGTGCATAAATTTTTCACAGTGGCCCCCCGTGGGAAACGAACCCACAACCCTGGCGTTGCAAGCGCCATGCTCTACCAACTGAGCTACAGGGGGGCCACACACTTCACATGTGATCACGTTTTCGCATGTGTAGTTTCATGTTATCACATGTTGCGTTACACGTTGTCACATGTTATCACAATAACTTCACATATGATGTGTTTTTGGAACACTGCACATGTGATCACGTGAAATTCAATTCAATTCAAATCAAATCACATTTTATTTGTCACATACACGTGTTTAGCAGATGTTATTGCGGGTGTAGCGAAATGCTTGTGGTTCTAATAATAATAATATAATATGCCATTTAGCAGACGCTTTTATCCAAAGCGACTTATGTGTGCATACATTTTTACGTATGGGTGGTCCCGGGGATCGAACCCACTACCCTGGCGTTACAAGCGCCATGCTCTACCAATTGAGCTACAGAGGACCACCATCTAGTTCCGACAGTGCAGTAATATCTAACAAGTAATATCTAACAATTTCACAACATATACCCAATACACACAAATCTAGTAAGGAATGGAATTTAACAATATATACATATATGGACAAGCAATGACAGAGCGGCATGGACTAAGATACAGTAGAATATTATACAATAGAATACAGTATATACATATGAGATGAGTAGTGCAAGATATGTAAACATTATTAAAGTGACTAGTGTAGCATTTCTTAAAGTGGCCAGTGATTTCAATAGGCAGCAACAGCCTCTAGTGTGCTAGTGATGGCTATTTAACAGTCTGATGGCTTTGAGATAGAAGCAGTTTTTCAGTCTCTCTGTCCCAGCTTTGATGCACCTGTACTGACCTCGCCTTCTGGATGATAGCGGGGTGAACAGGCAGTGGCTCAGGTGGTTGAAGTCCTTGATTATCTTTTTGGCCTTCCTGTGACATCGGGTGCTGTAGGTGTCTTGGAGGGCGGGTAGTTTGCCCCCGGTAATGCGTTCGGCAGACCGCACCACCCTCTGGAGAGCCCTGCGGTTGGGGGCGGTGCAGTTGCCGTACCAGGCGGTGATACAGCCCGACAGGATGCTCTCAATGGTGCATCTGTAAAAGTTTGTGATGGTTTTAGGTGCCAAGCTAAATTTATTCAGCCTCCTGAGGTTGAAGAGGCTCTGTTGCGCCTTCTTCACCACACTGTCTGTGTGGGTGGACCATTTCAGTTTGTCAGTGATGTGTACGCCAAGAAACTTGAAGCTTTTCACCTTCTCCACTGCGGTCCTGTCGATGTGGATAGGGGAGTACACCCTCTGCTGTTTCCAGAAGTCCACGAGAATTCATGTGGTTTTTCCGAAAGAGACTACAGTGGGACGTCCATCCCATTTAATCACCCAAGAATAATTGATACTTTTATTGTGACTATGAAATAGCTAATTAGGAACTAATTATGTCTGTAATTGAGGGCACAAACCAGTTCACGTTCCCTCTCAGTCGTAATACATGGAACTTATATCCTGATTGAGACACGCATTCAAACCAGGCCAAGATGATCTGGTCCCTTGCACTGAAGGTTTCCCTTTTATCTGTGCTACCTTGGACGGCATTACTGTATGACTGGCATTAGTCATCACCATCATTTCACCACATGACAGGCAATAACTGCCTTATAACGTTGGTAATACAGTGCATTTGGAAAGTATTCAGACCTCTTGACTTTTTGCAAATGTTGTTACGTTATATCCTTATTCTAAAATTGATTAAATAAAAATGTTTCCTCATCAATCTACACACAATACCCATAATGACAAAGTAAAAACTAGTTTTTATATATTTTTAGCAAAAAAACAAACAAAAAAACAACTGAAATACCTTATTTACATAAGTATTCAGATCCTTTGCTATGAGACTCGAAATTGAGCTCAGGTGCATCCTGTTTCCATTGATCATCCTTGAGATGTTTCTACAGCTTGATTGGAGTCCACCTGTGGTAAATTCAATTGATTGGACATGATTTGGAAAGGCACACACGTGTCTATACAAGGTCCCGTGTTGCTCAGTTGGTACAGCATGGCGCTTGCAACGCCAGGGTTGTGGGTTCAATTCCCACGGGGGACCAGTATGAAAATCTATGCACTCACTAACTGTAAGTCGCTCTGGATAAGAGTGTCTGCTAAATGACTAATATGTAAACATTTCCCACAGTTGACAGTGCATGTCAGAACAAAAACCATGCCATGAGGTTGAAGGAATTGTCCGTAGAGCTCTGAGACAGGATTGTGTCGAGGCACATATCTGGGGAACGGTACCAAAAAATGTCTGCAGCATTGAAGGTCCCCAAGAACACAGTGGCCTCCATTATTTTTAAATGGAATAAGTTTGGAACCACCAAGACTCATCCTAGAGCTGAGCAATCAAGGGAGAAGGGCCTTGGTCAGGGAGGTGACCAAGAACCCGATGGTCACTCTGACAGAGCTCCAGAGTTCCTCTGTGGAGATGGGAGAACCTTCCAGAAGGACAACCATCTCTGCAGCACTCCACCAATCAGGCCTTTATGGTAGAGTGGCCAGAAGGAAGCCACTCCTCAGTAGAAGGCACATGACAGCCCACTTGGAGTTTGCCAAAAGGCACCTAAAGGACTCTCAGACCATGAGAAAAAAGATTATCTGGTCTGATGAAACCAAGATTGAACTCTTTGGCCTGAATGCCAAGCATCACGTCTGGAGGAAACCTGGCACTATCGCTACAGTGAAGCATGGTGGTGGCAGCATCATGCTGTGGGGATGTTTTTCAGTGGCAGGGACAGAGAGATCCTTGATGAAAACCTGCTCTAGAGCGCTCAGGACCTCAGACTGGGGCAAAGGTTCACCTTCCAACAGGAAAATGACCCTAAGCACACAGCCAAGACAACGCAGGAGTGGCATCGGGACAAGTCTCTGAATGTCTTTGAGTGGCCCAGCCAGAGCCCAGACTTAAACCCGATCTAACATCTCTGGAGAGACCTGAAAATAGCTGTGCAGCGACGCCCCCCCATCCAACCTGACAGAGCTTGAGAGGATCTGCAGAGAAGAATGGGAGAAACTCCCCAAATACAGGTCTGCCAAGCTTGTAGCGTCATACCCAAGAAGACTCGAGGCTGCAATCGCTGCCAATGGTGCTTCAACAAAGTACTGAGTAAAGGGTCTGAATACTTATGTAAATGTAATATTTCAGTTGTTTAGTTTTTTTCTTGCAAAAAAAATTTAAAACCTTTCTTTGCTTTGTCATCATGGGGTATTTTGTGTAGATTGATGAGGGGGGGGAAATTATTTAAACCATTTTAGAATGAGGCTGTAATGTAACAAAATGTGGAAAAGGTGAAGGGGTCTGAATACTTTCCGAATGCACTGTAAGTATGATGTTTTGCTGCACAGATCTAATTTAGATTCTGCATCAGGATCAGCTCCTCAAACTTAACTTCATCGCATCACCTCTTGCAACCTGGATCTGTCTCTACCTGGATCTGTCTCTACCTGGATCTGTCTCTACCTGAATCTGTCTCTACCTGGATCTGTCTCTACCTGGATCTGTCTCTACCTGGATCTGTCTCTACCTGGATCTGTCTCTACCTGGATCTATCTCTACCTGGATCTGTCTCAACCTGGATCCGTCTCTACCTGGATCTGTCTCTACCTGAATCTGTCTCTACGTTGGTTTGTAACACTCCGTTGTAACACTCCGTTGTAACACTCCGTTGTAACACTCCGTTGTAAAACTCCGTTGTAACACTCCGTTGTAACACTCCGTTGTAACACTCCGTTGTAACACTCCGTTGTAAAACTCCGTTGTAACACTCCGTTGTAACACTCCATTGTAACACTACGTTGTAAAACTCCGTTGTAACACTCCGTTGTAAAACTCCGTTGTAAAACTCTGTTGTAACACTCCGTTGTAACACTCCGTTGTAACACTCCGTTGTAACACTCCGTTGTAACACTCCGTTGTAAAACTCCGTTGTAACACTCCGTTGTAACACTCCGTTGTAACACTCCGTTGTAAAACTCTGTTTTAACACTCCGTTGTAACACTCCGTTGTAAAACTCTGTTGTAACACTCCGTGACCGAGAGTAATCCCATTGTTATCCTGCCTGTTTGGCAGACTTTCTCCCTTGGCCTTTCCTCCAGAGGCTAAATTAGCCTCTTTAGATAACTCATTAGAGAGGAGCCCTGCCCTTTGCCCACTCTTGGGGAGTCAGGGAGCACGCCAAATTACATCACAGGCTTTTAGACCAGTTTGTAATTAGATCTGTCCCTGCTAATTACAGCTGATCATCGCTATGGCAACACGTAGCAGGGTAGCAGGATAAGTATCCAGTGCAGGGTGAGTTAGAGGTGGGGCAGTCTGACAGCCTGCAGCGTTATAGTCTACAACAGGCTGATGCCTTCCTTTCATGAAGGGTGTTATGTTAGGGTGGATAACATGTCATGTTATGTTAGTGTGGATAACAGGTCATGTTATGTTAGGGTGGATAACATGTCATGTTATGTTAGGGTGGATAACATGTCATGTTATGTTAGGGTGGATAACATGTCATGTTATGTTAGGGTGGATAACATGTCATGTTATGTTAGGGTGGATAACATGTCATGTTATGTTAGGGTGGATAACATGTTATGTTAGGGTGGATAACATGTCATGTTATGTTAGGGTGGATAACATGTCATGTTATGTTAGGGTGGATAACATGTTATGTTAGGGTGGATAACATGTTATGTTATGTTAGGGTGGATAACATGTTATGTTAGGGTGGATAACATGTTATGTTATGTTAGGGTGGATAACATGTTATGTTAGGGTGGATAACATGTTATGTTAGGGTGGATAACATGTTATGTTATGTTAGGGTGGATAACATGTCATGTTATGTTAGGGTGGATAACATGTTATGTTAGGGTGGATAACATGTCATGTTATGTTAGGGTGGATAACATGTTATGTTAGGGTGGATAACATGTCATGTTATGTTAGGGTGGATAACATGTTATGTTATGTTAGGGTGGATAACATGTTATGTTAGGGTGGATAACATGTTATGTTAGGGTGGATAACATGTTATGTTAGGGTGGATAACATGTTATGTTATGTTAGGGTGGATAACATGTCATGTTATGTTAGGGTGGATAACATGTCATGTTATGTTAGGGTGGATAACATGTCATGTTATGTTAGGGTGGATAACATGTTATGTTAGGGTGGATAACATGTCATGTTATGTTAGGGTGGATAACATGTTATGTTAGGGTGGATAACATGTCATGTTATGTTAGGGTGGATAACATGTTATGTTAGGGTGGATAACATGTCATGTTATGTTAGGGTGGATAACATGTTATGTTATGTTAGGGTGGATAACATGTCATGTTATGTTAGGGTGGATAACATGTTATGTTATGTTAGGGTGGATAACATGTCATGTTATGTTAGGGTGGATAACATGTCATGTTATTTTAGGGTGGATAACATGTTATGTTATGTTAGGGTGGATAACATGTTATGTTATGTTAGGGTGGATAACATGTTATGTTAGGGTGGATAACAAGGCATCATGGAACCTCAGACACACTATAGTGCTGATGTACAGGAGGAGTGGAATTTAGCACATTAGTGAAGATGGTGTGTGTGTGTGTGTGTGTGTGTGTGTGTGTGTGTGTGTGTGTGTGTGTGTGTGTGTGTGTGTGTGTGTGTGTGTGTGTGTGTGTGTGTGTGTGTGTGTGTGTGTGTGAACAAAATAGAACTGTCTGATTTAGAACTTGTGGCCCTCAGGTGTTTAAAGTATAATCAAAAACTGGGAGGTGTCAATACATCACCGGTGACAGCACCTCCACTGATCTACAGTCTCACACACAGACACACACAGTAACACACCCACAGTAATCACAGACGTTTGTTCAGGGTGATGCTTTACACAGGAACCTGTGAATGTAAGGTCATTTCATTTGACATGACTCACACAGGACTCTCCCAGGACATTGGTCTCTCATGGGTTAAATATGTGCTGATGTGACCGTTTTCTTCTGGGTTTTAGTTCTCTTTTGTTTGTTTTATTTTATTTTACATATCCACTTTAACCCATGAGAGACCAACATCCTGGAAGAGTCGCTGTTGTTTTCCATGTCCTGTATGACATTGACGTCCCTGTTGTTTTCCATGTCCTGTATGACGTTGATGTCCCTGTTGTTTCCCATGTCCTGTATAACATTGATGTCTACTTCTGTCCTGGGTTTACTGAGTTAATGTTCTAGGTAGAGATTATAGACATTACAGACATTACAGACATTACAGAGATTACAGACATTACAGAGATTACAGACATTATAGAGATGACAGACATTACAGATATTACAGACATTACAGAGATTACAGACATTACAGATATTACAGACATTACAGAGATTACAGACATTACAGAGATTACAGACATTACAGAGATTACAGACATTACAGATATTACAGACATTACAGAGATTACAGACATTACAGAGATTACAGACATTACAGATATTACAGACATTACAGATATTACAGACATTACAGAGATTACAGACATTACAGAGATTACAGACATTACAGAGATTACAGACATTACAGAGATTACAGACATTATAGAGATTACAGACATTATAGAGATGAAAAACATTACAGATATTACAGACATTACAGAGATTACAGACATTACAGATATTACAGACATTACAGAGATTACAGACATTACAGATATTACAGACATTACAGAGATTACAGACATTACAGATATTACAGATATTACAGACATTACAGATATTACAGATATTACAGACATTACAGAGATTACAGACATTACAGAGATTACAGACATTACAGAGATTACAGACATTACAGACATTACAGAGATTACAGACATTATAGAGATTACAGACATTACAGAGATTACAGACATTATAGAGATTACAGACATTACAGAGATTACAGACATTATAGAGATTACAGACATTACAGAAATTACAGACATTATAGAGATTACAGACATTACAGAGATTACAGAGATTACAGAGATTACAGAGATACTTTCTATTTTACTGAGTGTACTTAGGAGCATTCATACTTCGTTTGCACATGAGAATCTAATGGAAGTAATTGCTGGCATCTTGTCTAAATAAATATATACATTTGCTGTACTGTTTTAAGAATCCTAGCCTTCCAGAATTCTGCAGGAGTAAGTGACATTAAAAGGATATGGCAATGAAGTCCTAAGGGAAAGGATGAAAACTAAAAATCTCTCCACACCGTTGCTGATAAACAAATAAGTAATTTCGCTGTTCACTTGCTACTGGGAAACACATGAGCATAAGGAAAGGAGGATTGTCTTGACGTGGAGGTCCAATAAATGTGGTACATTTCAACAGTGTCATAAAAACATGCACCTTCTGGTCACATCGAAATGTGTGTATTCTACGGAGTGTGTACTGTGATGAGGTGTGAATGACGGAGTCAGGCGCAGGAGGTAAAACACAGAAATCCAGAGTTTATTCAGTGTACAATAATGTAGCGCATATAGCGACAGAAGGAAACTAGCACAAGGGAAAATCAACCTTGGCTGCATACAAGTAAAGAGCTCAACCGAGCTACTCACTCTCACAACGAACAATCACTCACAAAGGACAAGGGGGCAGAGGGAACACTTATACACAGACTAATGAGGGAATGAGTACCAGGTGTGTGTGATGGACAAGACAAGACAAGACAAATGGAGTGATGATAAATGGAGCGGTAGTGGCTAGTAAGCCGGTGACGACGAACGCCGAAACCTGCCCGAGCAAGGAGGAGGGGCAGCTTCGGCTGAATTCGTGACAGTACCCCCCCCCCCACTTGACGCGCAGCTCCAGCAGCGCGCCGACACCGGCCCCGGGGACGGCCAGGAGGACGCGGAGCAGAGCGAGTCAGATGGTGATGATTGAAGTCCCTCAGCAGAGAGGGATCGAGGATATCCCTCACCGGGACCCAGCACCGTTCCTCCGGACCGTACCCTTCCCACTCCACGAGGTATTGAAGGCCCCCACCTGGCGCCTCGAATCCAGGATGGACCGGACAGAGTACGCCGGCGCCCCCTCGATGTCCAAAGGAGGTGGAGGGACCTCCCGCACCTCAGACTCCTGGAGCGGACCAGCCACCACCGGCCTGAGGAGAGACACATGAAACGAGGGGTTAATACGGTAATCAGGGGGTAGTAATAACATATATGTGACCTCGTTGATTCTCCTCAGGACTTTGAACGGCCCTTCAAACCGCGGGCTCAGCTTCCGGCAGGGCAGGCGGAGGGGCAAATTCCGGGTCGAGACCCAGACCCGATCCCCCGGTACAAAGACGGGGGCCTCACTGCGGTGACGGTCAGCGTTGGCCTACTGACGACGCACGGCACGTTGGAGGTGAACATGGGCAGCGTTCCACGTCTCCTCCGCACGCCGAAACCAGTCATCCACCGCAGTAGCTTCGGTCTGGCTCTGGTGCCACGGTGCCAGAACCGATTGATAACCTAAAACACACTGAAATGGCGTTAGGTTCGTAGAGGAGTGGCAGAGAGTTCTGGGCATATTCTGCCCATGGCAGGAACACCGACCACTCCCCCGGCCGGTCCTGGCAATAGGACCTCAGGAACCTACCCACATCCTGATTAACCCGTTCCACCTGCCCATTACTCTCAGGGTGGAACCCAGAGGTCAGGCTGACTGAGACTCCCAGACGTTCCATGAACGCCTTCCAGACATTTGACGTGAACTGGGGACCTCGGTCAGACACTATATTCTCTGGTACCCCGTAGTGTCGGAAGACGTGTGTAAACAGGGCCTCCGCAGTTTGCAGAGCCGTGGGGAGACCGGGCAGTGGAAGGAGGCGGCAGGCCTTCGAAAAGCGGTCCACAACGACTAGGATGGTGGTGTTCCCTTGAGAGAGAGGCAGATCAGTTAAAAAATCAACACTCAAATGAGACCATGGTCGTTGTGGAACTGGTAAAGGTTTTAACTTACCCGCTGGGAGGTGCCTAGGTGCTTTACTCTGGGTGCACACTGAGCAGGAGGAAACATACACCCTCACGTCCTTAGCCAAGGTAGGCCACCAGTACTTTTCGGTCAGGCAGCGCACTGTACGACCGATACCTGGGTGACCAGAGGAGGGTGACGTGTGTGCCCAGTAGATCAGACGATCATGGATAAGCGCAGGCACGTACTGTAGCCCAGCTGGACACTGCGTTGGAGATGGATCTGTGCGTAATACCTGCACTATATCCGCGTCCATCGCCCATACTACCGGCGCCACAATGCATGAGGCCGGGAGTATGGGGGTGTTGTCTCTGGGCCTCTCCTCTGTATCATACAGCCGGGACAGTGCGTCTGCCTTCACGTTCTTCATACCCGGAATGGATGACAGTGTGAAATCAAACCGGGTGAAGAATAGGGCCCACCTGGCCTGGCGAGGGTTCAGCCTCCTCGCTACCCGGATGTACTCCAGGTTACGGTGGTCCGTCCAGACGAGGAATGGGTGTTTTGCCCCCTCAAGCCAATGTCTCCACACTGTCAGAGCTCGGACAACAGCCAACCAATCAATAACGCCGTAGTTCTGCTCCGCCGGGCTGAGCTGCTTTGAGAAGAACGCACAGGGGCGGAGCTTGGGTGGCGTGCCCGAGCGTTGAGATAGGACTGCTCCTATCCCAAACTCGAACGCATCCACCTCCACTACGAATGGTAGTGATGGATCGGGGTGGGCCAGTACCGGGGCGAGGTGAACAGTTCCCTCAGGTTACTGGAGGCCCTGTCAGCCTCAGCAAACCAGCGGAGCCGGGACAGTCCACCCTTCAACAGAGATGTAATGGGAGCTGCGACCTTGCCAAAGCCCCGGATAAACCTACGATAATAGTTGGCGAAGCCAAGGAAGCGCTGCACCTCCTTTACCGTGGTTGGAGTCGGCCAATTACGCACGGCTGCAATGCGGTCGCCCTCCATCTCCACACCTGTGGTAGAAATGCGGTATCTGAGGAAGGAGATGGACTGCTGGAAAAACGTACACTTTTCTGCCTTAGCATAAAGGTCATTTTCCAACAGTCAGGCCAGTACTTTGTGAACCAGGGACACATGCTCGGCGCGCGTAGCGGAATACACCAAGATTTCGTCGATGTAGACCACTACACCGCGACCAAGCATGTCCTGAAACACCTCATTCACAAACGACTGGAAGACTGCGGGAGCATTCATCAAACCATAGGGCATCACCAGGTATTCATAATGCCCCGTGGTTGTGCTGAATGCTCTCTTCCACTCATCTCCCTCTCGGATACGCACCAGGTTGTAGAAACTCCTGAGATCTAATTTAGTGAAGAAGCGCGCTCCATGCAAAGACTCAACCACTGACGGAATGAGGGGGAGAGGATAACTAAATCTAATCGTCTCCTTGTTCATTGGTCAATAGTCAATGCACTGGCGCAGACCGCCGTCTTTCTTCTTCACAAAAAAGAAACTTGAGGAGGCGGGTGAAGTGGAGGGACGTATGTACCCCTGGCGCAGGGACTCGGTGACGTATGTCTCCATAGCCTCCGTCTCCTCCTGCGACAGGGGATACACATGACTCCTGGGAGGTACAGCGTCTACCCGAAGGTTTATTGCACAATCCCCCGCCCGATGAGGTGGTAATTTAGTCACTTTATTTTTAGAGAAGACTTGTGCCAGATCATGGTATTCGGGGGGAATGCGCACGGTGGAGGCACCGTCTGGACTTTCCACCGTGGTTGCACAAATGGAAACACCCATACACCTACCCAGACACTCTCGCAACCACCCCGTGAGAACCCTCTGCGGCCATGAGAAAGTGGGGTTGTGGAGTGCTAGCCATGGAATACCTAACACCACAGGGAAAGCAGGAGACTCAATGATGGAAAAAAGTGACCTGCTCACAATGCGTCTCCTGTGTGATCATGGTGACTGGTACCGTGACTTCCTTTATCAACCCGGACCCTAATGGTCGACTATCAAGTGCTCTGATGGGGCGTGGAATGGATAGGGGAACTAATGAAATGCCCTGGCGGCGTGCAAAAGTTTTGTCCAAAAGTTCCCAGCTGTGCCTGAATCGACTAGCGCCTTACACTGGGGAACTCTCATGTGATGAGGGAAGTATATGGGTATAGTACAGTGCTCAGTAGAGGGCTCTGAACAAGAGTGGGTGCTCAATACCAGGGGTGATGCGAGAGTGCCCTGCCGGCCGCCTCCTGAACCAAAAGAGTGCTGACGACAACGTGTGGTGGAATGTCCCTTCGTGCCATCCGAGTGGCACTGGCGCTGTCGTCCTCCGCTCTCTCGGTGCGCGGTACCACCCAGCTCCATGAGCTCTGGATCCGTGTCGGTCGGGGTGGGAACGGGCAGACCTCCTCCAGGACGTCCTCTGGTTGCCAGCAGGTTAACCAGACGAATGGCCATGTCCACCAGTTCGGTAAATACAAACTAGTGTCACCGAAACCTGCCCGAGCAAGGAGGAGGGGCAGCCTCGGCTGAATTCGTGACATGTACGTGACTGAAGGATTCACTTTCAGCCATCGACTTTTCAGGTACGGGACGGAGTATCACCCAGCCATGTTAAATCCTCGCTAATGTTCAGTCATCTGAGATTCTGTCAAATAGAGTATGACCCTTACAACCTCTCTTAATGTGAGTCATTCATTTAAAAAGAAAAAGCTGCTTCCTTTTAAATTTGAACTCGTTATGTGAAATGATGCAGTTGCAGAGGGCTCCATGCATTCAGGAACATGAAACCGACTGCCAGAGCCCAAGCTAATTTAGCAGTTGCCGGCTTGTCTTTGTAGATATCCAGCTGGACGTAATGACCACGGTTAGAGAGAAAACAAGAGAAAATCTAAAGTTGTAAACGGGTTGTGCCTGGTGCTTAATGTTTAATGGAAAGGGAGTTGAACTTCTCATGTATTTTTAAAGGAGGCGAGGGGAGAACTACCAGGGCATTCTCTATCAACATTCAGTGCATTTGCTGTTTCTACTGCCCTACTTTCACTTTGCTGATGCTTCAATAGGAGGTAAAGAAACCTTAAGGAGCCGCTGAATATGCTGATTGGCACGTGTGTTTTTCTGTTGCTCATTAGAAAAACACGATTTCAGTCTTGAAGGTATGTTTCCTGACCGATTCCGCATTTGGTTAATGAGACACGTTTGTCCCCCATGAGACACTGTAGACGTGGAAGCCTATTTCACTTCCTCAAAATCCCCAGAATGGAAGCCTATTTCACTTCCTCAAAATCCCCAGAAATAATCTAAGATAAATCAAGAAATCTGTAATTAATTTTGACGTTTTTGCAGAGGATGTTTTAGTTGCACAATTTTGCATCTAACTAAGGTGTTTGGTGCAGTATTTCTCAAGTAAAAAAATGTGCGACGTGTTGTCTTATGTAAACAAAGTTGGGCTGATGGGCAGGTCTGTCTCACTGTCTATGTCTATGCCAGCTGTTCCCAAACTAGGGGTCGCGGCACCACATGGTCACCTGATGTGAAAATGTGGTCGCGGGAGAATTTCAAAAATCCTGAAGAAAAAATATATATATTATAATATCGTCTTTGTATCTCAAAATCATTGTAATGTGGTTAACTTTAAAAATTGAAATGAAAATGATTCAAATCTGAAAGATAAAATTCAACCAGAGAGCAAGCACCCTTAGATCATGGGAAAAGGCTGCACTTGACCGTTGCATTTGAGTCATTCCCACGGTGAATGGCTAGGCCCACTACGCTATGAAACCACACACTATTGCAGAGACTTTGATATTACCGTCCGCAATTGATATGGTGAAAACAATATGTGGGGAGGCAGAGGCACAGAAACTCACATCAATACCTGTGTCAGATAACACTGTTAAACAAAGAATGTTTGCTATTCCTAGCAACTGACAACTAACAACTTGCTAACAACTCAAAAACTCCCCAGCTTATGCTCTCCAAATGGACGTTAGCTGTGAAGGCCGAGATAACCATGCTTTGACTTTTGTTCGCTATACATGTCGGGGGATGCTATTCACGAGGACATATTGTTCTGTCTCACGATTCTTAAGCATGAAACGGCATATGGGTTGTTCAGTGCGCTTCCTGGCTACATTGATGAAAAACATATGGGATCGAATGGTGGGCTTTTGCACAGATGTGGCTCCATCTATCATGGGAAAGCACGCATGCCTCTGCACTCTAGTTATGAATGTGTCTCCCTCTGCCATATGGACGCATTGTATGATACTCTGAGAGGAACTGGCAGCATATTTTGTTACGTTACAGCCTTATTCTAAAATGGATTACATAGTTTTTTCCTCGAATCTTCTTGGGTATGACGCTACAAGCTTGGCACACCTGTATTTGGGGAGTTTCTCCCATTCTTCTCTGCAGATCCTCTCAAGCTCTGTCAGGTTGGATGGGAAGCGTCGCTGCACAGCTATTTTCAGGTCTCTCCAGAGATGTTCGATCGGGTTCAAGTCCGGGCTCTGGCTGGGCCACTTAAGGACATTCAGAGACTTGTACCAAAGCCACTCCTGCGTTGTCTTGGCTGTGTGCTTAGGGTCGTTGTCCTGTTGTAAGGTGAACCTTCTCCCCAGTCTGAGGTCCTGAGCGCTCTTGAGCAGGTTTTCATCAAGGATCGCTCTGTACTTTGCTCCGTTCATCTATTCCTCGATCCTGACTAGTCTCCCAGTCCCTGCCGCTGAAAAATATCCCCACAGCATGATGCTGCCACCACCATGCTTCAACGTAGGGATGGTGCCAGGTTTCCTACAGAAGTGACGCTTGGCATTCAGGCCAAAGAGTTCAATCTTGGTTTCATCAGTCCAGAGAATCTTGTTTCTCATGGTCTGAGAGTCCTTTATGTGGCTTTTGGCCAGGCAAGGCATTTAACTAGGCAAGTCAGTTAAGAACAAATTCTTATTTACAATGACGGCCTACACCGGCCAAACCTGGACGACGCTGGGCCAATTGTGCGCCGCCCTATGGGACATCTCCACAGAGGAACTCTGGAGCTCTGTCAGTGTGACCATCGGGTTCTTGGTCACCTCCCTGACCAAGACCCTTCTCCCCCCATTGCTCAGTTTGGCCGGGCGGCCAGCTCTGGGAAGAGTCTTGGTGGTTCCAAACTTATTCCATTTAAGAATGATGGAGGCCACTGTGTTCTTGGGGACCTTCAATGCTGCAGACATTTTTTGGTACCCTTCCCCAGATCTGTGCCTCGACACAATCCTGTCTCGGAGCTCTACGGACAATTCCTTCAACCTTATGGCTTGGTTTTTGCTCTGACATGCACTGTCAACTGTGGGACTTTATATAGACAGGTGTGTGCTTTTCCAAATCATGTCCAATCAATTGAATTTACCACAGGTGGATTCCAATCAAGTTGTAGCAACATCTCAAGGATGATCAATGGAAACAGTATGCACCTGAGCTCAATTTCGAGTCTCATAGCAAAGGGTCTGAATACTTATGTAAATAAGGTATATTTGTTTTTAATTTTGAATACATTTGCAAAAATGTCTAAAAACCTGTTTTTCGCTTTGTCATTATGGGGTATTGTGTGTAGATTGATGAGGGGGGGGAATTATTTAATCCATTTTAGAAAAAGGCTGTAACGTAACAAAATGTGGAAAAAGGAAAGTGGTCAGAATACTTTCCGAATGCACTGCAGCAGGTAACTTGTACATCAAACCACATCAACTGCGCACATGCTTGTTCGCAAAACTATGTGGAGATATGGGATCAGAGCATGACAATGTTCTATTTCATACCGAGGCTTGGTGGTTATCGAGGGGGAGTGTTGGAAAGATTTCTCGCATAGAGAGAGGATCTGTCGTCATTCACAATGGATGTAAATAAAAAACAGACTTGGTTGACTTTCTGTGTAATGAAAGAAAATAACAGAAAACAGCATCAGTAAGTGTCCCACATGAGTGATGACTGCTCACCTCCAACGCTTCGAAGAGCACTTTGGGTTGGACCTACTTCCCAATCCGACTGTGATCCTGACTCAGTTGACATGCCGGTAAGTGAAATCGAACGGCTGATCTAGCTGTCATGTGACTGAATGCCGCAAACAACGCATTCACAGGTCACTACGGAGGAGTTTTGGTTCCTGACTCAAAGGAAATACCCTGCCGTCTCCCTCTGAGCATTAATGCCGCGTTCAAAACAACTAGGAATTCGGAACTGGGAACATGGAAATCTCCAACTTCCAACTTCAGTGCGTTCAAGACAACTGGGAACTCGTAAAGAAACGAGCTCTGACTGGGAAAATTTGTTTTGAACGGTCATCCAACTCGGAATTCCAACTCGGGAACTCAGGCCTCTTTCTAGAGCTCTGACCTTCCGACCTAAAGATCACTGACGTCATGATTTGACCTCTTATTTTTCCAGAGTTCCAATATATCGTTTTCAAATATCGATCCAGGTTGGATGTGACAGCAGAACCTGAGGTGCGCACAGTCGACCACACCCCCTGACTTTGAGAAGCTCTGACCTGACATGCATCAAGCCACACCCATCTCATTAGTGCTGGTGAGATAAGAGACATTATGTCAGACTAATTTGCAACTGACTGTCATAGCCACACATTAAAAGGATGTGATGGTGAGTTGAGAAGACAATCAGAAATACTGTTAGAATGTTTTCCAATTGACTGACATAGCCCCAAATAAAACAGTTAACATTGGCTGTTAATTACATACTTTTTTTCACTTGGGTGGGGTCGCGAGAATTTTCAGATATCAAAATGGGGTCGTGGGCCAAAAAGGTTTGGGAACCGCTGGTCTATGCTATTGGATAGAGAGCAGTTACCGCAGCTGTTCACCCCATGTTAGTGGGCAAATGTACATCATCAAATCAAAACCCAACCTTCATTTACCCGTTGTGACCCACGGATGTTCCAAACTCCATTTTAGATGAGATTTACTTTATTACCAAAATTATCCCATTTAAACTTTGTAGTCAATTTTGACAGTAGAATAACTGTCACTGGCTCATATCGATGCCACATGGGGATTCATTGCTTTTTAAAGTCAGTCGCTCTTTAAAACCAGATACTTGCTTCACGTGAAACCCACAAATTATACTTTTGGGCATTTCAAAGGGGGAAAAACATGTTGTAGGTCAATTCAAAGTGACCACTTTGACCTACAGTTTGTGACAGAGAGTGACTTAGTAAAATTATTTTCCCACGTTTATGTGTTCACATTTGTGTGTTTACTTAATATTGTTGGTAGTGGGGGGGAGATAAACAAAAACGTCTTAACGTTACGTAAGTCATGCAGAATGCAGAATGAGGTCTCATGTAAGCTAATCAAAATTGCATTATCAATCCCTTTAAGGAATGTTTAACTGGGTTGAAGTATATAGATAACAAAATGGTGGAATATGTAACACTACATACCATTGCATCACTAAAATAGGGTCTCCACATGGGTTCTGCATTGCAACCAATTATTATCATCATACGATTTAACTTTCACCCAGTTGGCAACAATAGCTATGGAGAATGAATTGTACCATAATTAAATAGAAAATAGAATAGTGGTTAATAGAAAATTACAAACTGTGCATAATTAATGTGTTTAAAGTTTTACATCACTATGGGTGATTGGTGCCAAATTAAACTAAAACTGAAAAGAGGAAAATGACAACAACAATACATCATGTAATATTACGCAATACAATATTGATCATGATCTATCACTCATTTCCTCTTTGAACCTGGCTTTTTCTCATTGCTTTGTACCATTTTCAATTTTCCAGCCGTGAACCTCCTGGCAGTGTATCCTGCGCAGGTTGAGGCTTCTCTACGTGTCAGCGTCTGGCGATTGTCTCCAAAGGCAGGTCATTGTCTCCCATTAACATCAGTTTATAGCTAGGTTTGTCCGTCCAGGGTCCAAGCAAGTCATTCAAAGTTAAGTTAATTTAAACTACCCATTTTAATTTAGAATCAAATCACCACCTTCCACACAGTGGCTTCCCTGGTCTGGCCTGAATGGCAGTGTAAAGGTCTGCCTGAAAAGATTAAACAGGAAGTGCATAGACAGACACAGTGAACTGGCACCCCTCTAAAAGCCTCGGCGTTGGTCTATGCGCCTGGCACCAGCACCGAGGACCCATGTTCTGAAACAGCACTGCACTGTGCAGCCATGGAGATGATACAAGCCGTTTAGAGAGGGCCTGAAAGGCTAAACTAGTCCCCTGGCATTCTCGCTACCCACTTGTGTTCCAGACAGTTGCATCCATTTAATGCTTTTAACGGGCTACATTCTCTCTCCGTCCCATTGATTTTGTGGTTTGTATGCTAACTGTCCGCTTACAGTCCGTGGTAGAATGGAGAGGCTGTGGTGTTCTGCCATTTTAAACAATAAGAGCAGTGTAGTGCTACACTGGTCTCCCCTCAAGACTTACTGGAAGAGTGGATACCCACTGGGCACACACTGGATGAATCTACGTTGTTTCAACTTTATTTGCCAACGTATTGTGATGTGGAATCAAAATGGAAAATACATTGGATTTGAAAAAAAGCCATCAACCAGTACTGTTTTCATCTAATTTCAACCAGCGTTGTGAAGATTGAAATTAGGCTAAAATTTCAACTTAAGTACATTGACTTAACCTGACTAAGAGGTTGTTACATCAATCTAATGTCTACATAATCATCAGCACTATGTATATGTTGAAATTGCATTGAAAGTTCGGTCCCGCTTTAAATGACATTCAGCTTATAAAGGCTTCATAAATCCTTCATAATCCTTCATAAGCACTACATAATATGTTACAAAGCATCTATAACCATATGTCATGCTTTATAAAGGGTTCATAAATGTGGCATAACTGTGTGACATAATCACCAATGTCAAATATGACATAACCCACTATGTTGAATATGATATAAACATGTCCTCCCGACCCTAAACCCTAACTCTAAATGTAACCTTTAACCTAACCATAATCCTAACCCTTTGCTAATCCTAACCTTAACCCGAACCTTAACCATAATCCTAACCCTTTCCTAATCCTAACCTTAACCCGAACCTTAACCATAATCCTAACCCTTTCCTAATCCTAACCTTAACCCGAACCTTAACCATAATCATAACCCTTTCCTAATCATAACCTTTAACCTAACCTTAACCATAATCCTAACCCTTTCCTAATCCTAACCTTAACCCGAACCTTAACCATAATCCTAACCCTTTCCTAATCCTAAACTTAACCCGAACCTTAACCATAATCCTAACCCTTTCCTAATCCTAACCTTAACCCGAACCTTAACCATAATCCTAACCCTTTCCTAATCCTAACCTTAACTCGAACCTTAACCATAATCCTAACCCTTTCCTAATCCTAAACTTAACCCAAACCTTAACCATAATCCTAACCCTTTCCTAATCCTAACCTTAACCCGAACCTTAACCATAATCCTAACCCTTTCCTAATCCTAACCTTAACCCGAACCTTAACCATAATCCTAACCCTTTCCTAATCCTAACCTTAACCCGAACCTTAACCATAATCATAACCCTTTCCTAATCCTAACCTTAACCTGAACCTTAACCATAATCATAACCCTTTCCTAATCCTAACCTTAACCCGAACCTTCAATGGGGACGCCCCAAGGATTCTGAATTGCAAGGACAAATCTCGTTCTCAGACACTTCCGTCCAAATGCACAGAAAGGTCTGGTGGACCAACGCATCAAACATGGCCTTCGTTAGGTTAGGTTAGGTTAGGTTAGGTTTAAGGTTACATTTAAATTGTGGAAATGGGCGGGGGTTTAGCCATAATTATGACATGTGTTAACTAGTGACTACCAGGGGGAATGTTTTTGCTAGCAAAGGACATGATGACAAATACTTTACTCAATAAGGTCACTCCCATATAATGCTATGGTCACACCCACTAAGGCCAACTCTGAATGGTTGATATCCCAGGCTTACAGTATGTGTGCTGTGTGCCCAATAGCCTGGGGGACGACGTCACACCAAGAAACACCTACCTTGATGAAAGCCAACAACATAAGGATATTGAAAGTGATTTTCTTCAGAAACCAAGTTACATGTTCCTCAGTACAAAACACGCACACAACAATTTAACGAGCCATACCATGCGGTGCTGGGCCCAGTCAGGTCTTTAACACAACAAAAACGAGCTATACAGAGCGGTGCTGGGCCCAGTCAGGTCTTTAACACAACAAAAACGAGCTATACCGAGCGGTGCTGGGCCCAGTCAGGTCTTTAACACAACAAAAACGAGCTATACCGTGCGGTGCTGGGCCCAGTCAGGTCTTTAACACAACAAAAACGAGCTATACCGTGCGGTGCTGGGCCCAGTCAGGTCTTTAACACAACAAAAACGAGCTATACCGAGCGGTGCTGGGCCCAGTCAGGTCTTCGACACATTCACCCACTCCCCCGCTGAAAGATCAACCACAAAATGTTGGCACCATTGAAACAGGTAGTAATCAAGCCCTGATCTCCAGCATGGGAACAGAAGAGGAATACCTGGTGAGGTAGTCTCAGGATGGACTACTCCAAATCATCTTGGTTCTGACACACATACACAAACACACATACACACACACACAAATTCAAGCTTTGCAGGTCCATCAACCCTTCTAAATACCTGTGGATCATGGGAGAACCTTCAGAAATCAGTAGAACGTTTCTAACCTTATTATTGACACTGTATGTAATGTCCTGTAATACTTTGTTTGAAGTGAGACACCTTCGGTCATTCATAAAACATACATAAAGGCTAAATGTATTTACACTTAAAGAATTATCACTAACCACTAAAACAAATAAACATTAAAGACAAGTTTAAACCATACATTTCCTTTTATTTTGACATTTTTAAAACAATGCAAATACATGAAGTCACAAAAAGTCCAGCAATGCAATTACATTGAACATTACACAGGGCTGTGAATAGTGTAGCTTGCTCCTGAGTTGGTGGACGAATGGTTCTTGCCTCTCTGCCTGCTGAAGGTACTGCATGTTGGTTCCAACCTTAAAAGTAACAACAAAGAAAGTTAGCAGGTCTGTTAGGAAATGCCTTTGTCACACCTGGATAAGGGCATTTATGTGCTGCACCAGAAACTCTAAATAGGAAGATGGGAAACTCCATTAAATTACCAATGTTTTTTTTTGCTGTGCATGACTGCACTTTAGAGCATATGTCATCCTGCAGCACAGCATTCTGGGTGAAGTTGAGGTCAGGTCCAATATTGGCTATGCACCCAAGAGGGAAAGAGGTTGGGCCATCCTATAAATGTTTTATACTAATATCAAATAAATACAAATATGCCATTTAGCAGACGCTTTTATGCATAGCGACTTAAGCAATGCGTGCATACATTTATATGTATGTGTGGTCTGGGGAATAGAAACCACTATCCTGGTGTTGCAATGCTCTACCAAGACGCAATTTAATATGATTTATAAAGCCTTTATTAACACTGGGTGAACAGGGTCAATATCAGGGGATATCTCTATCTATATATCTGACATTTTATTAGATATAAGGAGTAGACATGCTCCAGATACGCATGTCCTCAATTTCATGTACGGAGCTAGGATATTCTCTGTAATGGGACAGTTTCTAAATTACATGCATGCAATCCGGACCTCAGAAATCTCCCTGCTACCATAGGAGTCCTGGGAGCAGTGGCGGCTGGCCGATAGAGGGGCGCTAGGGCGCCGCCCCCTTAAATAAAATTATTTTAAAAATAAAAAAATAAAAATAATAATAATAATAATAATAAAAACATCAGTATGTCAATATTTGTGTGTTTGAAATATGGAATGCACACAGTAATATGTGTAAGATATGATAGAAAATCATATTCGCAACCTTTCCTCTGCCTGTCAAACGCCTCGTCAGCTCTGGGCGATACAGAAAGTGCCCGAGGAGGCGGGTCTACGTAGCAGTTAAGCCAATTGCTAATTTAAGATATGAATGTATGACATAAAATGTAGTCAATAAAGCGATCTTAAATCGAATCCAAGGAGGGCGATTATTTTACCGCCCCAAGCTCGCCCCTGATAAAATAAGGACCGGGGTCCAGTGACGCCATTTTTACTAGACAACAATGCGTGACACAAACGTTACTCCTCCAAGACCCAACCCTAACTCGGTGAAATCTCTCCTCCAAGATCCGTTTGAGAGGAGAACTTTGTCAGAGAAAGTTCGGGTGAAAGAGCTGGGCCCAGATCAACCTGACCTCTCAATCAGACAGCAGGCTAAGCGAGAAAGGGAAGCAGTATATGCGCGGCTTCTCCCGTAGCTGGTACACCAGGAAGGCTTGGCTAGCTGGGTGCACTGATGCTAATGCTTTATTTTGCTTTCCGTGCTTGCTTTTTAAAACGACGGGGGTCAGATTCAGCATGGACAGGTACCGGAGTGAGGGATATGAAGCACCTGTCAGAGAAGGTAAAGAAACATGAGAACACCAGGGCACACATGGACAACTCTGTAAAGCTAGCTGTATTAGGAAGGGTGAACATTGCTACGCAGCTGGATGACGGCCACAGGATTGCGGTGAGGAAACACAATGAGGAGGTGGATAAAAACAGGCACATTCTATCCAAAATTATCGATTGTGTGAAGTTCTGTGGGGCTTTTGAGTTGGCCTTGCGTGGGCACGAGGAGACTGACTCCTCAGACAACCCCGGCATTTTCCGGGGCTTAGTGGATTTTGTTGCCTCCCTCGACAGTGTGCTGGAGGAGCACCTGAAGACAGCTACCGTTTTTAAGGGCACGTCAAAGACGATACAGAACGAGCTGTTGGACTGTATGCTGTCAATGCTTAAGGATTACATCCTGGAGGAAGTAAAGAGTGCTGATTTTATCGCCATTCAAGCTGACGAGACGACTGACGTTTCCACCCACTGCCAGTTGGTGCTTGTGTGAGTGATTATCATAGAGCCGTCACAATTATATTTGTTTTAGTATTTTAAAAGGAAAGAGAAGACACAATCAGACGTTGATAATAATGCAGGAAAGTACTACACAGTTTGTAATAATTATTCAGGTGTCCACCAGGTCAATTTCTAGAAGAGGCCTAGTTGTTATTGAATATTAACTTTATTGCTAAGTGAACAGCAGAACAAAATTATGTTGCATCCCTCTCACAAATGTAATAGAAAAAGGCTTTAAAACGTAATAACATCAGTTAATTATGTACATCACAGGTTAAAAGCAGTTACTAGACATAGTTTGTGTGTATATACACACTGTCTGTCTGTCTGTCTGTCTGTCTGTCTGTCTATATATATATATATAAGTCACTGGTTGTGTGTTGAGGGGGGAATTACAGTGAGTTAAGAAGTCTGATTGCAAGTTATCAAATTAAACTTTATTTTTGGACCCAGGGCCTCAATTCCCTCTTTGTGTGGGGACAGCGCATCTGACGAGCAGCAACAGCCCATCAAGCGACGGAGGATGCTGGGACCAGGAGAACAACAGAGGTTGGCTATAGAGGTAAGTTGTGATGTAATTGTCAGTGTTTCCCACCTAGAACTTTTTTCAGGCCTGGTAGTATGTAGCCAAAACCCTGAACAATCAGCACCTTGGTAATCATATACTTGAGTTGGACATAGGCATGTGTCAGTCAGGATCACTTGCATCAAAATAGCTTAATTGCAAATTAAAGCTGATGATGTATCTTTTACAGGTATGTGATACCATCCTGAGTCATGCCAAAGAGAGGTTCTCCTTCACCCAGCACCTCATCAGCGCAACACTATTGCACGGAGAGTTGTTCCCACAACACAGTGTGAAGTTCCCCGATACAGCGCTTGAAACAACCGTGGAGGCGTACCCCCATGTTGAACAAGGCCAAGCTCAAAACCAAACTGTCCCTCATCTATGAGAACAGTGAGTTCAAGGCTTGTAGTGGTGCAGTGCCCCTGTACCAGTTCTTCATGGAGAACAACCTTCAGAGCACTTTCACAGAGACTGCCAGCCTCCTCAAGATCCTCATCACCACACCCATGACAACTGCTGAGTCAGAAAGGTGCTTCTCTACACTGAAAAGGATCAAGACCTTCCTGAGAAACAGCATGACACAGGATCGCCTGAACGCTCTGGCCATGCTCTCCATGGAGAAGAAACTTGTCAGGGACATTCCTGACTTTAATCAAAGGGTCATTGAGAGGTTTGCCACTCAGAAGGACAGACGGGCAAAATTCCTGTACAAATAAGATGACAGACACACACACACAGAGCAGCTCTGGCCGCATGTTTCTTTGTATATAGTTGACCTTAGCATAAAAAATCCAGTTATATATGGTACTCTAGAAAGTCTTAATAGTGTCTTTGCTAATATTACTGTATATATGTTGTTTTGTATCAATTAATTGTTGCAGTTCTGGAGCACATTAACAATTAGTCACATTTAGTATGATCATAAAATACTGTATGCTATTCTTCCAGTCAAAGGTTTGAGTTCATCCACTTGATATCCATTTCTATATTATACATCCTTTCATACAGTGTAAGATTTCCTATAAACTTTATAATAATTTCATGTTATTGTCCACTTTCCACTCTGTTCTGACAGCATGCCTGTTGCGTTGCCTGTTTACTACCAATGGTGAAAAAGTTCACTTTAAATGCAAATGAAAGGCTTGGGTTTGTGTAATATGTTTTTGTGTAAGAATGCCTCAACTTTTTAATATTGGCATTAAATAATTACTGAATGTTTCACTGAGCACTGCTGTCCTGCAGTTTGTGTTAAAATATATCGCGATGGTTACAGGAAAAAAAAGTATGGCACAGCCCCACCGAGAATATTTTTCACCAGCCGCCACTGCCTGGGAGATAGGTTCAAGACACTCACCTGATGCGCCTGCACCCACTTACATATTTGTAGAATATTCTAATTCCGGAAAGGGTATGTGTCAACATGCTGACATATCTAAGCCTTCATACATACTTTCAGAAATGTATCATATCTGTAGTCATTACATGATCATTTATGTATCTGTATTTTTTTTTAATGCATAATTTCAATTGATATCCTTACATGATATATAATATTCATCTTCGTATGTCTGATCGAAAATGGGCTAAATCTGACTCATGATCAATGTCCAGCGGCCTAATTATTTTACCTGTTCAGGCGCTGAAAATCATTGTGCTTCTTCACATGAAGGTGACATATCTGAGCATAAATTTGCACCATATTGCATATTGCACATATTGCATCATACAAGGCACGTAAAGGCAAACATTGCTATTTCCAAAGCACATCTCTGCAATTTTTGTTTCAGAAATGCAGCATAGCAAATCCAGAGCTCCAATCACAACACGTTTTCTGTAAAGATGCAATCTTTGCTAAAAATGTATTGGTTCTGGTACCGATTCCAGTTTATAAATCGATCTGTGGACACCGTAGATCGAAATGGCTTGCATTGAGCGGTAGCCCTGATTCTCACAGACACAGGAGTATGTCTCTTCTGCCTGTGTGAAGCAGGATGTGAAATCTGACACCACTTGAAGCCGGATGTCCCTCCTACCATTTAATTCGCTCTTCCGACTGTCCATCAACTCCTGGCTGAACCCTACATCACAGCCACTAACTACACATATGCCTGGAATCGTAATGCAGCAGGAGAGAGTGGTAGCACATTCAGTGATCGATTTAGAGCAGGTAATCTAAAATAATTCTGGGATTTTAAACAAAAAATAATTTATGTTTGTCATAGACGGACACGATTAATATGAGACGAAGGGCGAGTTCCTAACGAGTTCAGGAAGATGAACTAGAGCTCTGTGAGACGTTCACAGCCATGGGGGCAGACTTTTTGATCAAAAGAGAACTTTTGAGAATATACTCATTTTCTCTAACACTAAATATACAAATATGTATTTTACAGTTATAAGGAAAGTGAAATCTTATAGTTAGTTGTTTTAAAAATTGATTATACTATATGAAAAAAAAATATATATAAGCCTTATTCATACAGTTTTGTTGAATAGGAAATACATCCTAAAATATTTCATATTTTTATCATATTTCTACTGTGTACTTGAGCAAAAGTGACTACACTTCAGCAATGTACACTGCTCAAAAAAATAAAGGGAACACTTAAACAACACAATGTAACTCCAAGTCAATCACACTTCTGTGAAATCAAACTGTCCACTTAGGAAGCAACACTTGATTGACAATACATTTCACATGCTGTTGTGCAAATGGAATAGACAACAGGTGGAAATTATAGGCAATTAGCAAGACACCCTCAATAAAGGACTGGTTTTGCAGGTGGTGACCACAGACCACTTCTCAGTTCCTATTCTTCCTGGCTGATGTTTTGGTCACTTTTGAATGCTGGCGGTGCTTTCACTCTAGTGGTAGCATGAGACGGAGTCTACAACCCACACAAGTGGGTCAGGTAGTGCAGCTCATCCAGGATGGCACATCAATGCGAGCTGTGGCAAGAAGGTTTGCTGTGTCTGTCAGCGTAGTGTCCAGAGCATGGAGGCGCTACCAGGAGACAGGCCAGTACATCAGGAGACGTGGAGGAGGCCGTAGGAGGGCAACAACCCAGCAGCAGGACTGCTATCTCCGAGGAGCAGGAGGAGCACTGCCAGAGCCCTGCAAAATGACCTCCAGCGGGCCACAAATGTGCATGTGTCTGCTCAAACGGTCAGAAACAGACTCCATGAGGGTGGTATGAGGGCCCGACGTCCACAGGTGGGGGTTGAGCTTACAGCCCAACACTGTGCAGGACGTTTGGCATTTGCCAGAGAACACCAAGATTGGCAAATTCGCCACTGGCGCCCTGTGCTCTTCACAGATGAAAGCAGGTTCACACTGAGCACGTGACAGACGTGACAGCGTCTGGAGACGCCATGGAGAACGTTCTGCTGCCTGCAACATCCTCCAGCATGACCAGTTTGGCGGTGGGTCAGTCATGGTGTGGGGTGGCATTTCTTTGGGGGACCGCACAGCCCTCCATGTGCTCGCCAGAGGTAGCCTGACTGCCATTAGGTACCGAGATGAGATCCTCAGACCCCTTGTGAGACCATATGCTGGTGCGGTTGGCCCTGGGTTCCTCCTAATGCAAGACAATGCTAGACCTCATGTGGCTGGAGTGTGTCAGCAGTTCCTGCAAGAGGAAGGCATTGATGCTATGGACTGGCCCGCCCGTTCCCCAGACCTGAATCCAATTGAGCACATCTGGGACATCATGTCTCGCTCCATCCACCAACGCCACGTTGCACCACAGACTGTCCAGGAGTTGGCGGATGCTTTAGTCCAGGTCTGGGAGGAGATCCCTCAGGAGACCATCCGCCACCTCATCAGGAGCATGCCCAGGCGTTGTAGGGAGGTCATACAGGCACGTGGAGGCCAAACACACTACTGAGCCTCATTTTGACTTGTTTTAAGGACATTACATCAAAGTTGGATCAGCCTGTAGTGTGGTTTTCCACTTTAATTTTGAGGGTGACTCCAAATCCAGACCTCCATGGGTTGATACATTTGATTTCCATTGATAATTTTTGTGTGATTTTGTTGTCACCACATTCAACTATGTAAAGAAAAAAGTATTTAATAAGATTATTTCATTCATTCAGATCTAGGATGTGTTATTTTAGTGTTCCCTTTAAGTTTTTGAGCAGTGTATTTTTACCAAAAAGGTGAGATTTTCTCATTTCTTGGAGTATGCAGAATTACTAGTTATTTTCTATAGCCCTCTCATGATAAATAATTACTTTTGAGGATTACATAGATTACAATTTCGATTACATTTAGTTACATTTAGTAGGCTTTAACAGAAAATAAAAGATGCACACCCTCAATACCCCGGCCTGCCTTGTTTGTTATGGGCAATGGATGCGATGTGAGCATCGCAGTCCAGACCCAACACTCCAAACTGTCAATCCATAAAAGATTAATCAAAATTGTGTCGATATTGCAAGAAAAAGTTGTAATTTCACATAATCATACCACAAGGTAGCTACTCTACCTGTTTCATTTATGACAAGAAAACTAACTGGAACAAGCTAGCTAGCTGGCAAACTAGCAACTTGGCTAGCTAGCTAGCTTGTTCCAGTTAGTTCCAGTTAAGTTAGTTAGCTAGCTAGCTTATATTAACCAGTAATACAAAATATGCCTAAGTGTTTTAAAACATTAGCTGTCACCTTGAGGCTTAATAGGGGGTAAACATGTTTTTCCCTTAAGGGAAGGCAATTTTGTTATTTGTTAGCTAGCTAGGCTACCAATCAGCTTTTACACCCATCTCAAGCCTAGCGAGATAGCTAGCCCTACTAGCTGCTGGCCAAATTAGCAAAAGTTATTGATTCTACTTACTAAGAAAAATGAAACATCTCAAATTAGCTACTCCCTTTAGCGTTAACTTCTTTGAGGTATTATCTGATCAGCTTCTCACTTCTTTGTTTCTCCAGATGTCAGTTCGACCACACACCGCTTAAACACCGCTGGAACTCCACAGCAGAAAATAGGTGATTCTTGTTGCTAGGCTACCAGTTACATTGCTTTTAGCTTGTGATTTGCACACACCTTTATACAGAGGGAATACAAAAATGATAGCTAGTGTCTGAAATAATTATATGGATTTAATATTTGTCCAATTATTGAGCATGTCCTCAACTCAAACAAGCATCAGAAAGTGTTATTATTTAGAATATCAAAAAGCATATCAAGATCCTGATATGGACCTCAGTCAAGAGCATATGCATTGTATGTGCTGAGAAAATATACTAGCTATGTAGGCCCACTGTCAGTATTTGTCATCATATAGAGAAAATAAGATGTCCACATAGGCCTATCTCAGGATATCTAGTGAGTCAATATCTGGCCATACCATGTATGATATCCAGAGGGAATCCAAAAAAGATTTGAGCATGAAAGAAAAATATGAATTTCCAGGCTCTGTCGTAGCTGGCCGCGACCGGGAGCCCCATGGGGCGGCGCACAATTGGCTCAGCGTCCAGAGTAGGGGAGGGAATGGCCGGCAGGGATATAGCTCAGTTGGTAGAGCATGGCGTTTGCAACGGCAGGGTTGTGGGTTCGATTCCCACGGGGGGCCAG
Organism: Coregonus clupeaformis; assembly: GCF_020615455.1. Classification (NCBI taxonomy): domain Eukaryota; kingdom Metazoa; phylum Chordata; class Actinopteri; order Salmoniformes; family Salmonidae; genus Coregonus; species Coregonus clupeaformis. The sequence continues at coordinate 11,395,556 of NC_059204.1, read as the reverse complement.
TATGAAACATTTTAAATAAAATAATGTATGCACTCACTAACTGTAAGTCGCTCTGGATAAGAGCGTCTGCTAAATGACTAAAATGTAAAATATTTGTCCAATTATTGAGCATGTGAAATGCATCATAAATCGTCCTTATTTTCAGCATATCAAAAAACATATCAAGATAAGGATATGGGCCTCAGCCAAGAGAAGCATATCTGGAATCAAAATAGCTTGATATATTGAATGTGCTGAGAAAACACAGATATGCGATGTATACAGTCAGTGTTCTTCAACATGAAGAGAGAAAATAAGATGTCATATCTCAGGATATTGAATGAGTCCATATCCGGCCATAGGAAATGTCCATGTGTGATATTCAGAGTAATCCCAATATCATATACACTACCAGTCAAAAGTTTGGACACAACTACTCATTCAAGGGTTTTCTTTATTTTTACAATTTTTTACATTGCAGTATAATAGTGAAGACATAAAAACGATGAAATAACACATATGGAATCATGTAGTAACAAACAAATTGTTAAACAAATCCAAATATATTTTATAGTTAAGATTCTTTAAATAGCCACCCTTTGCCTTGATGACAGCTTTGCACACTCTTGGCATTCTCTCAACCAGCTTCATGAGGTAGTCACCTGGAATGCATTTCAATTAACAGGTGTTAATTTGTGGAATTTCTTTCCTTCTTAATGCGTTTGAGCCAATCAGTTGTGTTGTGAAAAGGTAGAGGGGGGTACACAGAAGATAGCCCTATTTGGTAAAAGACCAAGTCCATATTATGGCAAGAACAGCTCAAATTGGCAAAGAGAAACGGCAGTCCATCATTACTTTAAGACATGAAGGTCAGTCAATACGGAACATTTCAAGAACTTTGAAAGTTTCTTTAAGTGCAGTCGCAAAAACCATCAAGCGCTGTGATGAAACTTGCTCTCATGAGGACCGCCACAGGAATGGAAGACCCAGAGTTACCTATGCTGCAGAGGTAAGTTCATCACAGTTACCAGCCTCAGAAATTGCAGCCCAAATAAATGCTTCACAGAGTTCAAGTAACAGACACATCTCAACATCAACTGTTCAGAGGAGGCTGTGTGAATCAGGCCTTCATGGTCGAATTGCTGCAAAGAAACCACTACTAAAGGACACCAATAAGAAGAAGAGACTTGCTTGGACCAAGAAACACAAGCAATGGATATTAAACCGGTGGAAATTCGTCCTTTGGTCTGGAGTCGAAGTTGGAGATTTTTGGTTCCAACCGCCGTGTCTTTGTGAGATGCAGTGTGGGTGAACAGATTATCTCTGCATGTGTAGTTCCTACTGTAAAGCATGGAGGAGGATATGTTATAGTGTGGGGGTGCTTTGCTGGTGACACTGTCTGTGATTTATTTTGGAATTCAAGGCACACTTAACCAGCATGGCTACCACAGCATTCTGCAGCGATACGCCATCCCATCTGGTTTTGGGCTTAGTGGGACTATCATTTGTTTTTCAACAGGACAATGACCCAACACACCTCCAGGCTGTGTAAGGGCTATTTTACCAAGAAGGAGAGTAATGGAGTTCTGCATCAGATGACCTGGCCTCCAGAATCCCCCGACCCCAATTGAAATGGTTTTGTTACTACATGATTACCATATGTGTTATTTCATAGTTTTGATGTTTCTGGATTCAGAATGTCAGGATATGGTGCATATCCACAAAACTCTAAATGGTCTGTATTCTCTAGAATATCAAAAACGTGTCATGTAAAGATATTTCCTGATATGGACCCTTTTCGCCCCCTCTAAGCGGTGCTTATGCCACTCTTTTATAAAGGTTGATGTCATATTTTACATTGTGGGTTTTGTCACATTTGACATTGGTGGTTATGTCACACAGTTTATGAGTTTATGCCACATTTATGAACCCTTTATAGAGCATGACATACAGTTATAGATGACGTGTGACACATTTCTGTAGTGTTTATGAATACTTAAGGAAGGCTTTATGATGCCTTTATAAGCTGCACGTCATTTAAAGCCAGACCAAAAATTCCACATAATAAGGTAAAAATATACTATTCATCCTATCGGTGTTAATTTTGTCAACAATAACTATGACGGAAAATACTTGTCAACTACCTATTTTTCCTGACTAAAACTATGACGATCACGAGATGAGATGCCCGGGAAAAATATATAATTATTACAAATTACTTTCATTTTAGTCTACGAAAATGTAACAAGACGAGAATTCCACATGAGACTAATGGACATTTAATTTGAAATGAAGCTCCTTTTCATCTGTTTTGTCCAATCAGAAGCATGCAGAATATTTAATCCAATCCTCTAATTCTGTGTTGTTGTTTTTTTCGCACTGCTTTGCTTTATCTTGGCCAGGTCGCAGTTGTAAATGAGAACTTGTTCTCAACTGGCTTACCTGGTTAAATAAAGGTGAAATATATATATTTTTTTTTATTGTAGAATTGCTAAGGACCTAAAATGTACTTATTGTGCTGTGAAAAAGTATTTGCCCTTTTCTGATTTTCTCAATTTTTGCATATTTTTTTAATACTGAATGTTATCAGATCTTCAACCAAAACCTAATATTATACTGTACAACATGTAAAGTGTTGGTCCGATGTTTCATGAGCTGAAAAAAAAGATCCCAGACATTTTATATACACACAAGAAGTTAATTTCTCTCAAATTGTGTGCGCAAATTTGTTTACATCCCTGTTAGTGAGCATTTCTCCTTTGCCAAGATAAACCATCCAACTGACAGGTGTGGCATATCAAGACGCTGATTAAACAGCATGATCATTACACAGGTGTACCTTGTGCTGGGGACAATAAAAGGCCACCGTAAAATGTTTTGTCACACAACAACACAATGCCACAGATGTCGCACGTTTTTAGGGAGCGTGCAATTGGCATGCTGACTGTAGGAATGTCCACCAGAGCTGTTGCCAGATAATTGAATGTTCATTTCTCCACCATAAGCCACCTCCAACGTCATTTTAGAGGATTTGACAGTACGTCCAACCGGCCTCTCAACCGTAGACCACGTGTAACCACGTCAGCCCAGGACCTCCACATCTGGCTTCTTCACCTGCGGGATCGTCTGAGACCAGCCACCAGGACAGCTGATGAAACTGAGGAGTATTTCTGTCTGTAATATAGCCCTTTTGCTGGGAAAAACTCATTCTGATTGGCAGGGCCTGGCTCCCCAGTAGGTGGACCTGGCTCCCAAGTGGGTGGGCCTATGCCCTCCCAGGCCCACCCACGTTGCCCCCCTGCCCAGTCATGTGAAATCCAGAGATTAGGGCCTAATGAATTCATTTCAATTGACTGATTTCCTTATATGAACTGTAACTCAGTAAAATCGTTGAAATTATTGCATGTTGAGTTTATATTTTTGATCAGTAGCTATAGGGAACCTGAGTTTACAAATAGCAACAAAAACATATATAGTTATTTTATTTATTTAATTAACAAAGTTATGCAACGCCAAATTCACCTGTGTGAAAAGTAATTGCCTCCTTACACTCAATAACTGGTTGTGCCACATTTAGCTGCAATGACTGCAACCAAATGCTTCCTGTAGTTGTTGATCAGTCTCTCACATCGCTGTGGAGGAATTTTGGCCCACTCTTGCATGCAGAACTGCTACTGTTATTTTACTGCTGCTGTTTATTTTTTACTTATCACTTATTTTTCTTTGGACTGCATTGTTTGTTAAGGGCTTGTAAGTAAGCATTTCTTCATTACATTTACATTTTAGTAATTTAGCAGACGCTCTTATCCAGAGCGACTTACAGTTAGTTAGTGAGTGCATACATTTTTCATACTTTTTCACTGTAAGGTCTACACCTGTTGTATTTGGCGCATGTGACAAATACAATTTGATTTGATTTGATTTTAACTCTGCAACATTTGTGGGTTTTGAAGCATGAACTGCTCGTTTCACATCCTGCTACGTCTCAATTTGGATTAGGTCTGGACTTTGACTTGGCCATTCCAAAACTTCTAATTTGTTGCTTTTTAACCATTTTCATGTAGACTTGATTATGTGTTTTGGATCATTGTCTTGCTGTACGACCCAGCTGCGCTTCAGCTTCAGCTCACAGACGAATGGCCTGACATTTTCCTGTAGAATTCTCTGATACAGACCAGAATTCATGGTTCCTTCTATTAAGGCAAATCGTCCAGGTCCTGAGGCAGCAAAGCATCCCCAAACCATCACACTACCACCACCATGCTTGACCGTTGGTATAAGGTTCTTACTGTGGAATTCAGTGTTTGGTTTTCGCCAGACATAATGGGACCCATTATCCTTTGGGCAAATCAGATGTCAATGTAGCCTACATAAAACCAACCTCACTCCAAATGTACATTCACATACAGCTTGTGTAAGAAAAGTTAGTCATTACTTTCAAGTGTATTACCCCTCATATACATTTACATTTACATTTTAGTCATTTAGCAGACGCTCTTATCCAGAGCGACTTACAGGAGCAATTAGGGTTAAGTGCCTTGCTCAAGGGCACATTTACGTCATTTAGCAGACGCTCTTATCCAGAGTGACTACAGATTGGTGCATTCACCCTATAGCCAGTGGGATAACCACTTTACAATTATATTTTTTTGGGGGGGTAGGGGTAGAAGGATTACTTTATCCTATCCCAGGTGTTCCTTAAAGAGGTGGGGTTTCAAATGTCTCCGGAAGGTGGTGAGTGACTCCGCTGTCCTGGCGTCGTGAGGGAGCTTGTTCCACCATTGGGGTGCCAGAGCAGCGAACAGCTTTGACTGGGCTGAGCGGGAACTATGCTTCCGCAGAGGAAGGGGAGCCAGCAGGCCAGAGGTGGATGAACGCAATGCCCTCGCCTGGGTGTAGGGACTGATCAGAGCCTGAAGGTACGGAGGTGCCGTTCCCCTCACTGCTCCATAGGCAAGCACCATGGTCTTGTAACGGATGCGAGCTTCAACTGGAAGCCAGTGGAGTGTGCGGAGGAGGGGGTGACGTGAGAGAACTTGGGAAGGTTGAACACCAGACGGGCTGCGGCATTCTGGATGAGTTGTAGGGGTTTAATGGCACAGGCAGGGAGCCCAGCCAACAGCGAGTTGCAGTAATCCAGACGGGAGATGACAAGTGCCTGGATTAGGACCTGTGCCGCTTCCTGTGTAAGGCAGGGTCGTACTCTCCGAATGTTGTAGAGCATGAACCTGCAGGATCGGGTCACCTCCTTGATGTTAGCGGAGAATGACAGGGTGTTGTCCAGGGTCACGCCAAGGCTCTTCGCACTCTGGGAGGAGGACACAACGGAGTTGTCAACCGTGATGGCGAGATCATGGAACGGGCAGTCCTTCCCCGGGAGGAAGAGCAGCTCCGTCTTGCCAGGGTTCAGCTTGAGGTGGTGATCCGTCATCCATACTGATATGTCGGCCAGACATGCAGAGATGCGATTCGCCACCTGGTTATCAGAAGGGGGAAAGGAGAAGATTAGTTGTGTATCGTCAGCGTAGCAATGATAGGAGAGGCCATGTGAGGATATGACAGAGCCAAGTGACTTGGTGTATAGGGAGAAAAGGAGAGGGCCTAGAACTGAGCCCTGGGGGACACCAGTGGTGAGAGCACGTGGTGCGGAGACAGCTTCTCGCCACGCCACTTGGTAGGAGCGACCGGTCAGGTAGGACGCAATCCAGGAGTGAGCCGCGCCGGAGATGCCCAGCTCGGAGAGGGTGGAGAGGAGGATCTGATGGTTCACTGTATCAAAGGCAGCAGACAGGTCTAGAAGGACAAGAGCAGAGGAGAGAGAGTTAGCTTTAGCAGTGCGGAGAGCCTCCGTGACACAGAGAAGAGCAGTCTCAGTTGAATGACCAGTCCTGAAACCTGACTGGTTTGGATCAAGAAGGTCATTCTGAGAGAGATAGCAAGAGAGTTGGCTAAAGACGGCACGCTCAATAGTTTTGGAAAGAAAAGAAAGAAGAGAGGAGGGGATGGGGTCAAGCGGGCAGGTTGTTGGGCGGCCTGCAGTCACTAGTCGCAAGATTTTATCTGGAGAGAGAGGGGAGAAAGAAGTCAAAGCATAGGGTAGGGCAGTGTGAGCAGGACCAGCAGTGTCATTAGACTTAACAAACGAGGATCGGATGTCGTCAACCTTCTTTTCAAAGTGGTTGACAAAGTCATCCACAGAGAGGGGGGGATTCAGCAGTGAGGAGAATGTGGCAAAGAGCTTCCTAGGGTTAGAGGCAGATGCTTGGAATTTAGAGTGGTAGAAAGTGGCCTTAGCAGCAGAAACAGATGAAGAAAATGTAGAGAGGAGGGAGTGAAAAGATGCCAGGTCGGCAGGGAGTTTAGTTTTCTTCCATTTCCGCTCAGCTGCCCGGAGCTCTGTTCTGTGAGCTCGCAATGAGTCATCAAGCCACAGAGCTGGAGGGGAGGACCGAGCCGGCCGGGAGGATAGGGGACACAGGGAGTCAAAGGATGCAGAAAGGGAGGAGAGGAGGGTTGAGGAGGCAGAATCAGGAGATTGGAGGGAGAAGGATTGAGCAGAGGGAAGAGATGATAGGATGGAAGAGGAGAGAGTAGTGGGAGAGAGAGAGCGAAGGTTGCGGCGGCGCGTTACCATCTGTGTAGGGGCAGAGTGAGTAGTGTTGGAGGAGAGCGAGAGAGAAAAGGATACAAAGTAGTGGTCGGAGACATGGAGGGGAGTTGCAGTGAGATTAGTAGAAGAGCAACATCTAGTAAAGATGAAGTCAAGCGTATTGCCTGCCTTGTGAGTGGGGGGGATGGTGAGAGGGTGAGGTCAAAAGAGGAGAGGAGTGGAAAGAAGGAGGCAGAGAGAAATGAGTCAAATGTAGACGTGGGGAGGTTGAAATCCCCCAAAACTGTGAAGGGTGAGCCATCCTCAGGAAAGGAACTTATCAAGGCGTCAAGCTCATTGATGAACTCTCCAAGGGAACCTGGAGGGCGATAGATGACAAGGATATTAAGCTTAAATGGGCTAGTGACTGTGACAGCGTGGAGTTCAAATGAGGAGATAGACAGATGGGTTAGGGGAAAAATTGAGAATGACCACTTGGGAGAGATGAGGATTCCTGTGCCACCACCCCTCTGACCAGATGCTCTCGGGGTATGCGAGAACACATGGTCAGACGAGGAGAGAGCAGTAGGAGTAGCAGTGTTTTCAGTGGTAATCCATGTTTCCGTCAGCGTCAGGAAGTCGAGGGACTGGAGGGTAGCATAGGCTGGGATGAAGTCAGCCTTGTTGGCGGCAGAACGGCAGTTCCAGAGGCTGCCTGAGACCTGGAACTCCAGGTGTGTGGTGCGTGCAGGGACCACCAGGTTAGAGAGGCAGCAGCCACGCGGTGTGAGGCGTTTGTGTAGCCTGTGCGGAGAGGAGAGAACAGGGATAGGCAGAGGCATAGTTGACAGGCTGCAGCAGATGGCTACAATAATGCAGAGGAGATCGGAATGAAATGAACTAAACATCAGGGAAAGGAGAGAGCAGGCCTCCCTCACCAAAAAAAAATATATATATATATATATATATATATATATAACTCTCCCAACTTCCACCTCAGAAACTATAATTGTTTCACTGAACCACCCGAGTAAAACTCTCCCAACTTCCACTTTAGAAATTAGAATTGTTGTAAACTACAGCAGACTGTTATCAGTAGCTGTAATTAAGTACAGCAGCTACCAACCACCTAACGTTAATGCCTCGGATGAGGTTAGAAAAACAGCTGAATGGTAGCAGCTAGGTGGCTCAATCACAGGTACTCTTAAGCATGAAATAATATTGGAAACAATTAACCACAGTTGCAAAAAGTTACCAGTAGCTACCCGCTAGCTAGCTAGCTAGCTTTGTTGGTCCAAGTAGTGGGTAAGCTAGCCTCGTGCTTCGCCGGGGTCCGCCGAATACAGTCCTTACCTACAATAATTACCTACAATAACCTTCAATAACTACCTGAGTAAGCTACCTATAATACCAAACTACAATACCTACCTACAATCTAAATACATGGTTTAAGCTTAACTCAACACCATATAAGAAGCCAAGCTTACCTTTCATAACGCAGCAATGATTAAACGTTGGGTAGCTAGCACAAAGATATTGTATTTAGCTACCACAGTACAGCCAGCTGGTAGTGTTGGCTGGCTAGCGATGGCTACTGTGTTGACTTTGTTTGAAAAACGGCGTCGCTGCGAACGAATGTAGCTGGCTAAAAGGATATTGTTTTTAGTTGCAACCGTTGCTAATAGCAACTCGCCAGCTAATCCAGGAGGTGAGTTAGCTAGCTAGCTTCGTGCTACACCGGCACCGCCGAATACAAAAGTAACCTACAATAACTACACAACAGCTACCCACAACAGCCCACGATGCCTACCTATACTACTTAATAATATACAGCCCACGATGCCTACCTATAGTACCTAACTACAATCGAAATACATAGTTTAAGCCTTACTCGACAAAGCCCAAGCTATGTATAAAGCCAAACTGGCAGACTGCAGTCAGTAGCCGAAATTAAGTACAGCAGCTACCAACCACCTAACGTTAATGATAATGAGGTTAGAAAAACAGCTGAAGGTGGCAGCTAGCTGGCTCAATTACAGGTACTCTTAAGCGTGAAATAACATTGGAAACAGCTAACCACAGTTGCTAAAAGTTACCGGTAGCTACCCGCTAGCTAGCTAGCTTTGTTGGTCCAAGTAGTGGGTAAGCTAGCCTCGTGCTTCGCCGGGGTCCGCCGAATACAGTCCTTACCTACAATAATTACCTACAATAACCTACAATAACTACCTGAGTAAACTACCTATAATACCTAACTACAATACCTACCTACAATCTAAATACATGGTTTAAGCTTTACTCAACACCATATAAGAAGCCAAGCCAAGCTTACCTCCTGCTAGAGAAAACACAACCTCTCCCGTCAGCTCACCCCAAATAATACCAGTAGGAGTCACAGATCAGGATGGAATCGTTGAACTGTGGCTTCCCATTTTATTTAAATATATCTCTTTATTTAGGTTGATAAGCATGACGTTAAAACAATGATGTTGATTCAAACATACCATTTTACTATCAACATTGAAACAAGGTCAAATAAGATCCCAGGTTGCACATTTGGTTCCTTGGAAGTTGTGGGGACGTGTGTTTTTTGGGTTTCCCATTGGTTTTGGGAACGAAGCCATACATTTGCTGAGTGGTACAACTGAACGTTTTTTTTTTAACATTGAGAGAATAAAAGTGAAAATTTTTAGGTTGCAATGGGAGGTTTCTGAGAACGTTTTACTATGGTTCCCTGAATGTTTTCCCGGGATTTTGTATTAACGTCCTGAGAATGGAAATGATAGGTTATTTGAAGGTAATTAAATAACATTCTGAGAAAATGCTCTAAATGTTTTGAATGTTTTTAAAGAAATGTAAAGGTTATTTGGAGGTTTTTTAATAATTTCCTTAAAACGTTCACTGAATGTTTCAATAAGACTGCTAGCTTAGTTTAACTGTTTTGAACTCTAAGCACAGATAGGAAACATGGACATTAATTCGCTAAGGCATTACACAAACACATCAGTGAGATTCAAACCTATGATCTTCTGTTCTCTAGCCATAGAATTAGTCCACTGCACCACCAGGACAGAGCTAGCATGTAATGTTTTTTTTTTTTTAACACTTTAGTCTATTCTAACAGACCCCATTTCAAAAGAAACAAGCACTCATTAAGAGCAGGTGTGGCCAATTAGTGGGCGTGGCCAACACACCTGAACACACTTAATAAGATAGAGGATAGAGAGTGTTTTGTTGACGCTGATAACGGAATATATATGTTTTTAAATAACATTCTTAGAATGTTCTTTCAATGTCACTAATGTTTTCTTGTGGTTTAAATGGAAAGTTTTTCTTAATGTTCTTAGAACATGACTTCTCCCACAGAAGAACGTTGTTTCGTTTTAACGTTCTTAACGGAACTATTTGAGAACATTCCCAATGTCAAACCAGCAAACCAGTTGGAGAACATTCCTAGAACATTTTCTAAAATTACATTAACTGTAATCATGTTTGAACTTTTAGGAAACGTTCTGTTAAAGAAATGAAATACCATGAAAATAATGTTGTTTTTTGTGAAGTTTCCTTAAATGTGCTGAGAATGTTCTAAAGCGAAGCAACTATCTTCCACCATTCCCCGAAAGTTAACATACATACGTGCTATGATGGTGGGGGGGCAGCTCTGCAGCACCATGCAGTCTTAAAAAGGCTTGGTTGCTTAACATGATTTGTTCTTACATAGTGTTGATATACAGTTGAAGTCGGAAGTTTACATACACTTAGGTTGGAGTCATTAAAACTCGTTTTTCAACCACTCCACAAATTTCTTGTTAACAAACTATAGTTTTGGCAAGTCGGTTAGGACATCTACTTTGTGCATGACACACGTAATTTTTCCAACAATTGTTTACTGACAGATTATTTCACTTATAATTCACTGTATCACAATTCCAGTGGGTCAGAAGTTTACATACACTGAGTTGACTGTGCCTTTAAACAGCTTGGAAAATTCCAGAAATGATGTCATGGCTTTAGAAGCTTCTGATAGGCTAATTGACATCATTTGAGTCAATTGGAGGTGTACCTGTGGATGTATTTCAAGGCCTACCTTCAAACTCAGTGCCTCTTTGCTTGACATCATGGGAAAATCTAAAGAAATCAGCCAAAACCTCAGAAAAATAATTGTAGACCTCCACAAGTCTGGTTCATCCTTGGGAGCAATTTCCAAACGCCTGAAGGTACCACATTCATTTGTACAAACAATAGTACGCAAGTAGAAACACCATGGGACCACGCAGCCGTCATACCGCTCAGGAAGGAGACAAGTTCTGTCTCCTAGCGATGAACGTACTTTGGTGCGAAAAGTGCAAATCAATCCCAGAACAACAGCAAAGGACTTTGTGAATCCTGGCGCCGACGAAGATGGCGGCCTCGCGACTAGCTCTTAGGAAACTTTGTAGTATTTTGTTTTTTTATGTATTATTTTTTACATTATTAGCTCAGAAATTGTTTTGCATCATTATATACAGCCGGGAAAAACTATTGGATTTCAGAGCGGCGGTAACTCACCAGCATTACGACCAGGAATACGACTTTCCCAAAGCAGATCCTTTGTTTGCTCTCGCCAGGGCAACTGAACTGATTCCAGCGGCTGACCCAAAACATCACCGGCGGAGGAGAGGCACTCGGAGCGGCCTGCTGGTTCAACTTAGGAGGCGCGCACACCACCCACCGCTTCCAAGTATCCTACTCGCTAATGTTCAATCTTTGGTTAACAAAGTCGATGAACTATGGGCAAGGATTACTTTCCAGAGAAACATCAAGGCCTGTAACATACTCTGTTTCACAGAAACATGGCTCTCTTGAGATATTCTGTCGAAATCGGTCCAGCCAGATGGGTTTTTAGTTCATTGCGCAGACAGGAATAAATATCTCTCCGGGAAGCAGAAGAGCGGAGGTGTGTGTTTCATGATTAACGACTCATGGTGTAATTGTAGTAACATACAGGAACTTGAGTCCTTCTGTTCACCCGACCTACAATATCTCACAATCAAATGCCAACCGTATAATCTCCCAAGATAATTTTATTTGGTTATAGTCACGGCCATGTATATTCCCCCTCAAGCCGATACCATGACGGCCCTCAAAGAACTTCACTGGACTTTATGCAAACTGGAAACCACATATCCTGAGGCTGCATTTATTGTAGCAGGGGATTTTAACAAAGCAAATTTGAGGACTAGGCTGCCGAAGTTCTATCAACATATCGACTGTTGTACTCGCGCTGTTAAAATCCTCGACCATTGCTATTCAAACTTCCGGGATGGTTATAAGGCCCTCCCCCGCCCTCCTTTCGGCAAATCTGACCACGAATCCATTTTGCTTCTCCCTTCCTATAGGCAGAAACTCGAACAGGATGTACCCGTGCTAAGGACTATTCAACGCTGGTCTGACCAATCGGAATCCACGCTTCAAGATTGTTTTGATCACGCGGACTGGGATATGTTTCGGGTAGCTTCCGAAAATAATTTAGACGAATACACTGAAACAGTGACTGAGTATATCAGGAAGTGTATTGGTGATGTTGTGCCCACTGTGACTATAAAAACCTACCCTAACCAGAAACTGTGGATAGACGGCAGCATTCGCGCAAATCTAAAAGTGCGAACCACCGCATTCAACCATGGCAAGGTGACTGGAAATATGGCAGAATTCAACAGTGTAGCTACTCACTCCGCAAGGCAATTAAACTGGCAAAACATCAGTATAGAGACGAAGTGGAGTCGCAATTCAATGGCTCAGACACGAGACGTATGTGGCAGGGTCTACAGACAATCACAAACTACAAAAGGAAAACCAGCCACGTCGCCGACACCGACGTCTCGCTTCCAGACAAGCTAAACACCTTCTTCGCCCGCTTTGAGGATAACACAGTGCCACTGACGAGGCCCACTACCAAGGACTGTGGCCTCTCCTTCTCCATGGACGACGTGATTAAGACATTTAAGCATGTTAACCCCCGCAAGGCTGCCGGCCCAGACGGCATCCCTAGCTGTGTCCTCAGAGCATGTGCAGACCAGCTGGCTGGTGTGTTGATGGACATATTCAATTTCTCCCTTTCCCAGTCTGCTGTTCGCACATGCTTCAAGATGGCCACCATTGTTCCTGTAGCCAAGAAAGCAAAGGTAACTGAACTAAATGACTATCACCCTGTAGCACTCACCTCTGTCATCATGAAGTGCTTTGAGAGACTAGTCAAGGATCAAATCACCTCTACCTTACCTCTCACCCTAGACCCACTTCAATTTGCTTACCGCCCCAATAGATCCACAGACAATGCAATCGCCATCACACTGCACACTGCCCTATCCCATCTGGACAAGAGGAATACCTATGTAAGAATGCTGTTCATTGACTATAGCTCAGCATTCAACACCATAGTTCCCTCCAAGATCATCATTAAGCTCGAGGCCCTGGGTCTGAACCCCGCCCTTTGCAACTGGGTCCTGGACTTCCTGACGGGCCGCCCCCAGGTGGTGAAGGTAGGAAACAACATCTCCACTTCGCTGATCCTCAACACTGGGGCCCCACAAGGGTGCGTGCTCAGCCCCCTCCTGTACTCACTGTTCACCCATGACTGCGTGGCCAAGCACGCCTCCAACTCAATCATCAAGTTTGCAGACGACACAACAGTAGTAGGCTTGATTACCAACAATTAACGAGACCGCCTACAGGGAGGAGATGAGGGCTCTGGGAGTGTGGTGCCAGGAAAATAACCTCTCACTCAACATCAACAAAACAAAGGAGATGATAGTGGACTTCAGGAAACAGCAGAGGGTGCACCCCCCTATCCACATCGACGGGACCGCTGTGGAGAAGGTGGAAAACTTCAAGTTCCTTGGCGTACACATCACTGACAAACTGAAATGGTCCACCCACGCAGACAGTGTGGTGAAGAAGGCGCAACAGAGCCTCTTCAACCTCAGGAGGTTGAAGAAATTCGGCTTAGCACCTAAAACCCTCACAAGCTTTTACAGATGCACAATTGAGAGCATCCTGTCGGCTGTATCACCGCCTGGTATGTCAACTGCACCGCCCACAACTCATAGATATCATCCTGACTAACTTACTCTCTAAATACACCTCCGCTGTCTTCAACCAGGATCTCAGCGATCACTGCCTTATTGCCTGCGTCCGTAACGGGTCCGCGGTCAAACGACCACCCCTCATCACTGTCAAACGCTCCCTAAAAAACTTTAGCAAGCAGGCCTTCCTAATTGACCTGGCCCAAATATCCTGGATGGATATTGATCTCATTCCATCAGTAGAGGATGCCTGGTTGTTCTTTAAAAGTGCTTTCCTCTCAATCTTAAATAAGCATGCCCCATTCAAAAAATGCAGAACTAAGAACAGATATAGCCCCTGGTTCTCCTCAGACTTGACTGCCCTTGACCAGCACAAAAACATCCTGTGGCGTACTGCATTAGCATCGAATAGCCCCCGCGATATGCAACTTTTCAGGGAAGTTAGGAACCAATATACACAAACAGTTAGGAAAGCAAAGGCTAGCTTTTTCAAACAGAAATTTGCATCCTGTAGCACTGGGACACTGTAAAGTCCATGAAAAATAAGAGCACCTCCTCCCAGCTGCCCACTGTACTGAGGCTAGGAAACACTATCACCACCGATAAATCTACAATAATCGAGAATTTCAACAAGCATTTTGCCATGGCTGGACATGCTTTCCACCTGGCTACCACTACACCGGCCACCAGCTCTGCACCCTCCACTGCAACTTGCCCATGCCCCCCGCTTCTCCCTCACAAAAATTCAGACAGCTGATGTTCTTAAAGAGCTGCAAAATCTGGACCCCTACAAATCATCTGGGCTAGACAATCTGGACCCTTTCTTTCTAAAAATAGCAGCCGAAATTGTCGCAACCCCTATTACTAGCCTGTTCAACCTCTTCTTTCACAACGTCTAAGATCCCCAGAGATTGGAAAGCTGCCGTGGTCATCCCCCTCTTCAAAGGCCTTTCGAAGGTTTTTGAAAGCCAAGTTAACAAACAGATCACCGAACGTTTCGAATCACACCGTACCTTCTCCGCTATGCAATCCGGTTTCTGAGCTGGTCATGGGTGCACCTCAGCCACGCTCAAGGTTCTAAACGATATTATAACCGCGATCAATAATAGACAGTACTGTGCAGCCATCTTCATCTACCTGGCCAAGGCTTTCGACTCTGTCAACCACCGCATTCTTATTGGCAGACTAAATAGCCTTGGTTTCTCAAATGACTGCCTCGCCTGGTTCACCAACTACTTCTCAGATAGAGTTCAATGTGTCAATTCGGAGGGCCTGTTGTCTGGACCTATGGCAGTCTCTATGGGGGTGCCACAGTGTTCAATTCTTGGGCCGACTCTTTTCTCAGTGTATATCAATGATGTCGCTCTTGCTGCTGGTGACTCTCAGATCCACCTCTACGCAGACGACACCATTTTGTATACATCTGGCCCTTCATTGGACACTGTGTTAACAAACCTCTAAACGAGCTTCAATGCCATACAACACTCATTCCTTAGCCTCCAACTGCTCTTAAACACTAGTAAAACTAAATGCATGCTCTTCTATCGAACACTGCTGGCACCCGCCCACCCGACTAGAATCACTACTCTCGACGGGTCTGACCTAGAGTATGTGGACAACTACAAATACCTAGGTGTCTGGTTAGACTGTAAACTATCCTTCCAGACTCACATTAAGTATCTCCAATCCAAAGTTAAATCTAGAATCGGCTTCCTATTTCGCAACAAAGCCTCCTTCACTCATGCTGCCAAACATGCCCTCGTAAAACTAACTATCCTACCGATCCTTGACTTCGGCAATGTCATTTACAAAATAGCCTCCAACACTCTACTCAGCAAATTGGATGTAGTCTATCACAGTGACATCTGTTTTCTCACCAAAGCCCCATATACTACCCACCACTGTGACCTGTACGCTCTTGTTTGCTGGTCCTCACCACATATTCGTCGCCAAACCCACTGGCTCCAGGCCATCTATAAATCACGGCTAGGCAAATCCCTGCCTTATCTTAGCTCATTGGTCACCATAGCAACACCCACCCGTAGTATGCGCTCCAGCAGGTATATCTCACTGGTCATCCCCAAAGCCAACACCTCCTTTGGCTGCCATTCCTTCCAGTTCTCTGCTGCCAATGACTGGAACGAACTGCAAAAATCTCTGAAGCTGGAGACTCTTATCTCTCTCACTAACTTTAAGCATCAGTTGTCAGAGCACCTTACCGATCACTGCACCTGTACACAGCCCATTTGAAATTAGCCCATCCAACTACCTCATCCCCATATTGT
This sequence comes from Coregonus clupeaformis, assembly GCF_020615455.1. Lineage (NCBI taxonomy): Eukaryota > Metazoa > Chordata > Actinopteri > Salmoniformes > Salmonidae > Coregonus > Coregonus clupeaformis. The sequence goes on along the minus strand of NC_059204.1, from coordinate 11,379,642 downwards.
TATTTATTTTGCTCATTTGCACCCCAGTATCTCTATTTGCACATCATCTCTTGCACATCTATCATTCCAGTGTTAATACTCATTGTAATTATTTTGCACTATAGCCTATTTATTGCCTTACCTCCATAACTTGCTACATTTGCACACACTGTATATATATTTTCTGTTGTATTTTTGACTTTATGTTTTGTTTTACCCCTTATGTAACTCTGTGTTGTTGTTTTTATCGCACTGCTTTGCTTTATCTTGGCCAGGTCGCAGTTGTAAATGAGAACTTGTTCTCAACTGGTTTACCTGGTTAAATAAAGGTGAAATAAAAAATAAAAAAATAAAAATATGGACTGACTGTAGTGGCACATTGATGACTTGCGATGGCCGACAAGCTACACACGCCACTCTGGGCCATTCTCGTTGAGCAGTGGAGAACATATTAACGTTTTATCCACCTTTTAACCATCTGTCCATCGCTGTTGTAATCGACAGGGAAACCAAAATGTTCCCAAACTGGAGCTTTTTTTTTTCTCCCTCTTTCAGAATATATTCATATTTGCTGTGTTCTGCTGAGGTGTTTTACTGAGTGATGACATGGACATCTAACCGGTGCTGTAGGGGTGGGGTCAAGGGACGGGAGCGGTCCACTGCATTGTGAAATCTCGACCAATCACAGCAGGCACTGAGTCAGACCAGGGGCTTCTTGCAGTGCCTGCAGAACCTGCAGTTCTCAACTGGCTTACCTGGTTAAATAAAGGTGAAAAAATTAAAAATGCAGGGCTCTACAGAGGGTGGTGCGGTCTGCCGAACGCATTACCAGGGGCAAACTACCCGCCCTCCAAGAAACATACAACACCCGATGTCACAGGAAGGCCAAAAAGATCATCAAGGACATCAACCACCCGAGCCACTGCCTGTTCACCCCGCTATCATCCAGAAGGCGAGGTCAGTACAGGTGCATCAAAGCTGAGACCGAGAGAATGAAAAACAGCTTCTATCTCAAGGCCATCAGACTGTTACAGTGGGGAAAAAAGTATTTAGTCAGCCACCAATTGTGCAAGTTCTCCCACTTAAAAAGATGAGAGAGGCCTGTAATTTTCATCATAGGTACACGTCAACTATGACAGACAAAATGAGAAAAAGAATTCCAGAAAATCACATTGTAGGATTTTTAATGAATTTATTTGCAAATTATAGTGGAAAATAAGAATTTGGTCAATAACAAAAGTTTCTCAATACTTTGTTATATACCCTTTGTTGGCATTGACACAGGTCAAACGTTTTCTGTAAGTCTTCACAAGGTTTTCACACACTGTTGCTGGTATTCTGGCCCATTCCTCCATGCAGATCTCCTCTAGAGCAGTGATGTTTTGGGGCTGTCGCTGGGCAACACGGACTTTCAACTCCCTCCAAAGATTTTCTATGGGGTTGAGATCTGGAGACTGGCTAGGCCACTCCAGGACCTTGAAATGCTTCTTACGAAGCCACTCCTTCGTTGCCCGGGCGGTGTGTTTGGGATCATTGTCATGTTGAAAGACCCAGCCACGTTTCATCTTCAATGCCCTTGCTGATGGAAGGAGGTTTTCACTCAAAATCTCACGATACATGGCCCCATTCATTCTTTCCTTTACACGGATCAGTCGTCCTGGTCCCTTTGCAGAAAAACTGCCCCAAAGCATGATGTTTCCACCCCCATGCTTCACAGTAGGTATGGTGTTCTTTGGATGCAACTCAGCATTTTTTGTCCTCCAAACACGACGAGTTGAGTTTTTACCAAAAAGTTATATTTTGGTTTCATCTGACCATATGACATTCTCCCAATCCTCTTCTGGATCGTCCAAATGCACTCTAGCAAACTTCAGACGGGCCTGGACATGTACTGGCTTAAGCAGGTGGACACGTCTGGCACTGCAGGATTTGAGTCCCTGGCGGCGTAGAGTGTTACTGATGGTAGGCTTTGTTACTTTGGTCCCAGCTCTCTGCAGGTCATTCACTAGATCCCCCCGTGTGGTTATGGGATTTTTGCTCACCGTTCTTGTGATCATTTTGACCCCACGGGGTGAGATCTTGCGTGGAGCCCCAGATCGAGGGAGATTATCAGTGGTCTTGTATGTCTTCCATTTCCTAATAATTGCTCCCACAGTTGATTTCTTCAAACCAAGCTGCTTACCTATTGCAGATTCAGTCTTCCCAGCCTGGTGCAGGTCTACAATTTTGTTTCTGGTGTCCTTTGACAGCTCTTTGGTCTTGGCCATAGTGGAGTTTGGAGTGTGACTGTTTGAGGTTGTGGACAGGTGTCTTTTATACTGATAACAAGTTCAAACAGGTGCCATTAATACAGGTAACGAGTGGAGGACAGAGGAGCCTCTTAAAGAAGAAGTTACAGGTCTGTGAGAGCCAGAAATCTTGCTTATTTGTAGGTGACCAAATACTTATTTTCCACCATAATTTGCAAATAAATTCATTAAAAATCCTACAATGTGATTTTCTGGGAAAAAAAATTCTTACTTTGTTTGTCATAGTTGACGTGTACCTATGATGAAAATTACAGGCCTCTCTCATCTTTTTAAGTGGGAGAACTTGCACAATTGGTGGCTGACTAAATACTTTTTTTCCCCACTGTAAATAGCCATCACTAGCACATTAGAGGCTGCTGCTGCCTATTGAAATCACTGGCAACTTTAAGAAATGGAACACTAGTCACTTTAATAATGTTTACATATCTTGCCCTACTCATCTCATATGTATATACTGCATTCTATTCTATAATATTCTACTGTATCTTAGTCCATGCCACTCTGTCATTGCTTGTCCAAATATGTATATATTCTTAAATCCCATTCCTTACTAGTTTTGTGTGTATTGGGTATATGTTGTGAAATTGTTAGATATTACTGCACTGTCGGAGCTAGAAGCACAAGCATTTCGCTACACCCGCTATAACATCTGCTAAACACGTGTATGTGACGAATACATTTTGATTTGATTTGAAGATGCTGGAGGAAACAGGTACAAAAGTATCTATATCCACAGTAAAACGAGTCCTATATCGACATAACCTGAAAGGCCGCTCAGCAAGGAAGAAGCCACTGCTCCAAAACCACCATAAAAAAGCCAAACTACGGTTTTCAACTGCACATTGGGACAAAGATCGTACTTTTTGGAGAAATGTCCTTTGGTCTGATGAAACAAAAATAGAGCTGTTTGGCCGTAATGACCATTGTTATGTTTGGAGGAAAAAGGGGGATGCTTGCAAGCCAAAGAATACCATCCTAACCATGAAGCACGGGGGTGGCAGCATCATGCTGTGGGGGTGCTTTGCTGCAGGAGGGACTGGTGCACTTCATAAAATAGATGGCATCATGAGGAAGGAAAATTATGTGGATATATTGAAACAACATCTCAAGACATCAGTCAGGAAGTTAAAGCTTGGTCGCAAATGGGTCCTCCAAATGGACAATGACCCCAAACATACTTCCAAAGTTGTGGCAAAATGGCTTAAGGACAACAAAGTCAAGGTATTGGAGTGGCCATCACAAAGCCCTGACCTCAATCCTATAGAAAATGTGTGGGCAGAACTGAAAAAGTGTGTGCGAGCAAGGAGTCCTACAAACCTGACTCAGTTACACCAGCTCTGTCAGGAGGAATGGGCCAAAATTCACCCAACTTATTGTGGGAAGCTTGTGGAAGGCTACCCGAATCGTTTGACCCAAGTTAAACAATTTAAAGGCAATGCTACCAAATACTAATTGAGTGTATGTAAACTTCTGATCCACTGGGAATGTGATGAAAGAAATAAAAGCTGAAATAAATAATTATTTGTACGATTATTCTGACATTTCACATTCTTAAAATAAAGTGGTGATCCTAACTGACCTAAGACAGGGAATTTTTACTAGGATTAAATGTCAGGAATTGTGAAAAACTGAGTTTAAATGTACACTTATGTATGTACAATTATAGGCAATTAGCAAGACACCCCCAATAAAAGACTGGTTTTGCAGTTGGTGACCACAGACCACTTCTCAGTTCCTATGCTTCCTGGCTGATGTTTTGGTCACTTTTGAATGCTGGCGGTGCTTTCACTCTAGTGGTAGCATGAGACGGAGTCTACAACCCACACAAGTGGCTCAGGTAGTGCAGCTCATCCAGGATGGCACATCAATGCGAGCTGTGGCAAGAAGGTTTGCTGTGTCTGTCAGCGTAGTGTCAGAGCATGGAGGCGCTACCAGGAGACAGGCCAGTATATCAGGAGACGTGGAGGAGGCCGTAGGAGGGTAACAACCCAGCAGCAGGACTGCTACCTCCACCTTTGTGCAAGGAGGAGCAGGAGGAGCACTGCCAGAGCCCTGCAAAATGACCTCCAGAAGGCCACAAATGTGCATGTGTCTGCTCAAACGGTCAGAAACAGACTCCATGAGGGTGGTATGAGGGCCCGACATCCACAGGTGGGGGGTTGTGCTTACAGCCCAACACCGTGCAGGACGTTTGGCATTTGCCAGAGAACACCAAGATTGGCAAATTCGCCACTGGCGCCCTGTGCTCTTCACAGATGAAAGCAGGTTCACACTGAGCACGTGACAGACGTGACAGAGTCTGGAGACGCCGTGGAGAATGTTCTGCTGCCTGCAACATCCTCCAGCATGACCGGTTTGGCGGTGGGTCAGTCATGGTGTGGGGTGGCATTTCTTTGGGGGGCCGCACAGCCCTCCATGTGCTCGCCAGAGGTAGCCTGACTGCCATTAGGTACCGAGATGAGATCCTCAGACCCCTTGTGAGACCAGCTTAGTGGGTAAGAGCGTTGTGCCAGTAACCGAAAGGTCACTGGTTCTAATCCCCGAGCCGACTAGGTGAAAAATCTGTCGATGTGCCCTTAAGCAAGGCACTTAACCCTAATTGCTCATGTAAGTCGCTCTGGATAAGAGCGTCTGCTAAATGATTAAAATGTAAAATGTATATGCTGGTGCGGTTGGCCCTGGATTCCTCCTAATGCAAGACAATGCTAGACCTCATGTGGCTGGTGTGTGTCAGCAGTTCCTGTAAGAGGAAGGCATTGATGCTATGGACTGGCCTGCCCGTTCCCCAGACCTGAATCCAATTGAGCACATCTGGGACATCATGTCTCGCTCCATCCACCAACGCCACGTTGCACCACAGACTGTCCAGGAGTTGGCGGATGCTTTAGTCGAGGTCTGGGAGGAGATCCCTCAGGAGACCATCCAACACCTCATAAGGAGCATGCCCAGGCGTTGTAGGGAGGTCATACAGGCACGTGGAGGCCACACACACTACTGAGCCTCATTTTGACTTGTTTTAAGGACATTACATCAAAGTTGGATCAGCCTGTAGTGTGGTTTTCCACTTTAATTTTGAGGGTGACTCCAAATCCAGACCTCCATGGGTTGATACATTTGATTTCCATTGATACTTTTTGTGTGATTTTGTTGTCAGCACATTCAACTATGTAAAGAAAAAAGTATTTAATAAGATTATTTCATTCATTCAGATCTAGGATGTGTTATTTTAGTGTTCCCTTTATTTTTTTGAGCAGTGTATTTGGCTAAGGTGTGTGTAAACTTCCGACTTCAACTGCATTTAAATGCTGGCATTTACACCAGTCTATATCCTGAAAGGTTTGCAGCAATCGAGCAATTTCCACATTGTCAGTCTCTCACCGAGACAAATTGAAGGAAGCAAATTGAAGAGAAAAGGGTAATTTACGGAAAAAAGCATCTTAAAAGGCTTTTAACACGGCGACACAATTGATCAGAAGAAACTCATGTGTGGACAGTGACACTTTCCACACCATGGAGCCGGCTCCCTCAGTGGGTTGTGTTTTCAACAGTCTTTTAACCCCCCGAGAGCTACACTAGAGAGCCAGGTCCTGTAGTTCTCTCCCTGAGGACCGATTCCTTGGTGACACCTCTCTCAGTCACCATAGGCTCCAGTGACCTGCGTCACATCTCTCGCCCTGGGGAGGGGGGTTGAACCAGGGATTTTAGGGTGAACTGTGCTCCTCAGTCAGAAAAACAGATTTAAACATAATCTGGAGACATGGATGCAGTGGACCATGTATTTCCACTATAACACAGTGTGTTGCCAGATGGCTGTTGTAAATGTTTTCCCATAGCAATGGAACTTAAGCATCCGTTGTCAGAGCACCTTACCGATCACTGCACCTGTACACAGCCCATCTGTAATTAGCCCACCCAACTACCTCATCCCCATATTTTTATTTACATTATTATTTATTTTGCTCATTTGCACCCCAGTATCTCTATTTGCACATCATCTTCTGCACATCTATCACTCCAGTGTTAATACTAAATTGTAATTATTTTGCACTACGGCCTATTTATTGCCTTACCTCCATAACTTACTACATTTGCACACACTGTATATAGATTTTCTATTGTGTTATTGACTGTACGTTTTGTTTATTCCATATGTAACTCTGTGTTGTTGTTGTTGTTTTTATCGCACTGCTTTGCTTTATCTTGGCCAGGTCGCAGTTGTAAATGAGAACTTGTTCTCAACTGGTTTATCTGGTTAAATAAAGGTGAAATAAAAGGTGTGTCGTTGGAGCATGTAGATACTGATAGGATGCTCTCAGATCAGTATTTGTTTTATTAGTCCATTGTTGACATAGTGCCTAAATGTTTAGCTTGTTAGCAAATTACGTTTTTCAAGAAATGTAACTTTCAAAATATAGATAATGAGATAATTCCACCCAAAAAACGTCCCTTTAACGCTAGGAAGGCTCTGGTAAAGGAGGCCCTGGTCTTTGTAACACGCTGGTTCCCTTATTAGTCGGCTGAGGTTCTGACACAATGTGTGTAGGGGCAATAAGGAAAGATATTCTGATAGTCCTCAACAACGGGTCTTCATGGAGTACGTGGTAGTTTGTGTTCTGATCAACTCCAATCCCCCCCGGGAGAAGAAAGACTCTCACTGTAATACCAAAGTATTAGGTCCCCGTGTAGCTCAGTTGGTAGAGCATGGTGCTTGCAACGCCAGGGTTGTGGGTTCAATTCCCACGGGGGACCAGTATGAAAAAAATGTATGCACTCATTAACTGTAAGTCCCTCTGTATAAGAGCTTCTGCTGAATGACTGAAATGTAAATGTTAGTAGCAAAAAGGCTTGTTCGTGTCAATAACATCAACCTCACAATGGTATTCCATCAATCACTATACTGTAAAAAAAAAAAAAAGAGACCACAAGAGAATGGCTCCATGACATTTCTATTAAGCCATATTACATAGAACACAGAGCTCTACAATTGACTGACCCACATCAATTTCCATACCATTGGGCCCACTGCCCCCTTAGTGGTGAAGACCCAGCTGAGGAACATCACTGCACACATGGAATGAAGGGCAGTGGTGGAAACATTTCCTGACCGACAGACAAAAAAAATACAGGAAACAGTCTGCAGCCCATAAGAAAAAATACTATGGTCTAAATACTGTAGCATTACTATATTTACAGCTCTGGAAAAAATTAAGAGACCACTGCAAATCTTTCTTAAATCAGCATCTCTACATGTATGACAGCAATTCCATTCCAGTGTCTGTTGAATTCCAACACAGGCACACCTCATTCTACTGAATTAGGTACTGATTAGGTGATCACCTGAACCAAATCTTATTTAACGAGGAAAAGTATAAAAACCACTGCTGTGGTCATCACTATCCTCTTGCAATAGGACCAGCTGGATGGCAAAAAGAGTGCTAATAGTACCTCAAAAGTAATATTAATCAAAAAATAACTATTGACCATGCCAAAAGAGTTGAAAAGGAAAGTTCTGAGTGAGGAAAAGAAGGGTTCAATTCTGGCTTTACTGGCAGAGGGATACAGTGAGCGTCAGGTTGCTTCCATCCTTAAAATGTCAAAGACGGCGGTTCATAAGAACAAGGTCAAGCAGCAGACATTGGGGACAACAAAGCTACATCCCAGCAGAGGGCGAAAACGACTCTCTACTGACCGGGATGACTGCCAACTCATTTGAATGTCACTCAACAACCGTAGGATGACATCAAGTGACCTACAAAAAGAATGGCAAACGGCAGCTGGGGTGAAGTGCACGGCGAGGACGGTTCGAAACAGGCTCCTAGAGGCAGGGCTGAAGTCGTGCAAAGCTAGAAAAAAGCCCTTCATCAATGAGAAGCAAAGAAGAGCCAGGCTGAGGTTTGCAAAAGACAATAATGATTGGACCGTAGAGGACTGGAGTAAGGTCATCTTCTCTGATGAGTCCAATTTTCAGCTTTGCCCAACACCTGGTCGTCTAATGGTTAGACGGAGACCTGGAGAGGCCTACAAGCCACAGTGTCTCGCATCCACTGTGTAATTTGGTGGATCTGGGGGTGGTTCAGCAAGGCTGGAATCGGGCAGATTTGTCTTTGTGAATGACGCATGAATCAAGCCACGTACAAGGTTGTCCTGGAAGAAAACATTGTTCCCCAACTCTGAGGATTGGTTTTTCCAGCAGGACAATGCACCATGCCACAAAGCCAGGTCAATCAAGGTGTGGATGGAGGACCACCAGATCTAGACCCTGTCATGGCCAGCCCAATCTCCAGACCTGAACCCCATTGAAAACTTCTGGAATGTGATCAAGAGGAAGATGGATGGTCACAAGCCATCAAACAAAGCCGAGCTGCTTGAATTTATGCGCCAGGAGTGGCATAAAGTCACCCAACATCAATGTGAAACACTGGTGGAGAGCATGCCAAGACGCATGAAAGCTGTGATTGAAAATCAGGGTTATTCCACCAAATATTGATTTCTGAACTTTTCCTAAGTTAAAACATTAGTATTGTGTTGTTTAAAAATTAACATGAATTTATTTTCTTTGCATTATTCGAGGTCTGACAACATTGCATATATTTTGTTATTTTGACCAGTTGTCATTTTCTGCAAATAAATGCTCTAAATTACAATATTGTTATTTGGAATTTGGGAGAAATGTTGTCAGTAGTTTATAGAATAAAACAAAAATGTTAATTTCACCCAAACACACACCTATAAATAGTAAAACCAGAGAAACTTATATTTTTGCAGTGGTCTCTTAATTTTTTCCAGAGCTGTATATACACTAGCGGTCAAAGGCTTTAGAAAATCTACTCATTCAAGGGTTTTTCTTTATTTTTACTATTTTCTACATTGTAGAATAATAGTGAAGACATCAAAACTATGAAATAACACATATGGAATCAGGTAGTAACCAAAAAAGTGTTAAACAAATCAAAATATATTTTATATTTGAGATTCTTCAAATAGCCACCATTTCCCTTGATGACAGCTTTGCACACTCTTGGCATTCTCTCAACCAGCTTCATGAGGTAGTCACCTGGAATGCATTTCAATTAACAGGTGTGCCATATTAAAAGTTAATTTGAGGAATTTCTTTCCTTCTTAAAGCGTTTGAGCCAATCAGGTGTGTTGTGACAAGGTAGTGGTGGTATCCAGAACATAGCCCTATTTAGTAAAAGACCAAGTCCATATTATAGCAAGAACAGCTCAAATAAGCAAAGAGAAACGACAGTCCAGCAATACTTTAAGACATGAAGGTCAGTCAATATGGAACATTTCAAGAACTTTGAACGTTTCTTCAAGTGCAGTCGCAAAAACCATCAAGCGCTATGATGAAACTGGCTCTCATGAGGACCGCAACAGGAAAGGAAGACCCAGAGTTAACTATGCTGCAGAGGATAAGTTCATTAGAGTTACCAGCCTCAGAAATTGCAGCCCAAATAAATGCTTCACAGAGTTCAAGTAACAAACACATCTGAACATCAACTGTTCAGAGGAGACTGTGTGAATCAGGCCTTCATGGCCTGAATTGCTGCAAAGAAACCACTACTAAAGGACCATAGTATATATATATACACTAACGGTTCAATGCGAAACGCATGGTATCCATCATCCAACAAAATGCTTTCTTGAAGGTTCCTTCTCGACAATGCAACAATTAGAAAAAAAGAAAAAAAAGAAAAAAAACATAAAATGGCTCAATAGAATAGAAATAAAGATTTTGGCATAAGTATAATACAGGAAGGCACAATTTATAGTCCAATGTTTAATCATGTATTGGGGAAGGGGGGGATGGGGGGCAGTGTATAAACTTAGCAGTATAATAAGAGTCTGGTAGCAGCAGTTGAGGAGGAGGATTATTTAAGAAACTGTTTGAATAGGTAGTGTTTCAGATGTTTTCAGAAGATGGGCAGGGACTCTGCTGTCCTAGCTTCGTCACAGCCACTAACGCATATACCTGGAATCCTTACATCGTAACGCAGCAGGAGATAGTAGTTTCGTCGCTGTAGCACATTCAGAGATCGATTTATAGCCAGTAATCTTAAATAATTCATAGATTTTACACAAAAAACACTTTCTCATAGACGGACAATATTAATATGAGATGAAAGGCGAGTTCCTAACCAGTTCAGGAAGCCAAGCTAGCGCTCTGTGAGACGTTCACAGCGATGGGGCAGACGTTTTGATCAAGAGACCTTTAGAAAATATGCAAAATGCCCATCTACTGTGGGACTCCAGTTGAAGAGCAGGCTGAGGCAGAGACGGCAGTTCAGTTTAAGAGTCTTTGTAGATTTTGGTAATGGAGATGATACATGGCAGGGAATGATTGACAGTTGTTGACATGAGACTTGGTTGGAGTTTATCCAAAAGGTGCAAATAATAACGGCAATAACAGCAATGAACATACATCATTAGTTGGCTGTTAATGGCAATAATCAATAGCACAGAAATAGCTAAAACTGCATAAACATGGTAAGCAATCAAACAATACCAAGTAGCAAGCATACTCATAAAGCCTGCCGTCCTCACGTGACCATAGAGATGGGAAAAGGGCACACCTGACCTCCACGGTATCTACGTCACAAGCATGGAATTCTGTACAAAGATTAAAAACCATCTGGCAGTTCATTTTGGCTTTACCAGTATAAATCATCGACAATCCTCAGACAACCAATACTACATACCCAGATAGTGGATTGCTCTACTCAAACAATCTTGTAACTGAAAAATATTATGTGACAGGCTAGGAACCCAAAGTGTTGGTCCGTGTTTCCCCGGGCACCCTTATTAGGGGAGGACATGCAGGAAAGGTATAAAAAAGCGAGGTAACCAACCAGGGCTTCATTGTGAGCGCCACCCCATCTGTTCAGCTCTTGTGAAATTCTTGATTGAAACAGGATAGACGAGGGCAGAAGGAGTGTTTTGGACGTTGAAGGAGCACGTCGGAAATCCGGGAGAAAGAGAGCACGCTTGTTTGAAATGGAAAAGCATTGCGGTAGCTATTGATAAAGCAGAACATCGAGACGAAGCAGCTGATTTACAAGTGGTATGCGCTCTTGAGCACTACATCCTGAGGGGTTCGTGCCGATTTTACAGAGATTGTGACAGCTGATTAAATGGAGTCTCTTGACAAGGGAAGAACAAGATGTATGTCAGGAGAAGTGCAGTATTATCATAAAAGGAGAGTTATACTTGGAATACGGAGGAGGAATGGAGGGAAAAAGAGAGGCAGAGGAGGTCTAAGAGAGAGAGGGAGGAAGAGGGTGAGCTTGAGTCGGTTAAAAATGGCGGGAAAAAAGGGAGATGGTTTGTTAAAGAAGAATGGTAGAAAGTGTTAGCAGAGTGAGTTGAAGACAGGAGGAGAAATGGAAGTGAATGAGGGGGAAGTATCTGAGGTGGTAGGTGTGGTGAAGTTCTCGGAGCCCAAGGTTTGCGCCGAGGGTCAGGATAAAGATAATTATGTGACAGTAGGAGTGAAGTTTTTGTAAAAAGTGGACCCTTGCCTTTTGGCTGATCCATTTGTGGTTTCAGGATGGGTGAAAACAGAGTTGGGTGCTGTGGAATCGGTGAGGGTAACAAGAAGTGGTCTTGTGATAATTGTTTGTTTCTACTGGTCAGAGGGAGCAAGTGCTCCGTGTCAAACGAATGAAGGCAAGAGATGTGAATTGTTTTGCTCTCAAGAAAAGGGCGCCATTGAAAGGAATTATTACTGGGATAGTGGTAAATGTGAAAGCTGACCAACTGAAGGGGAAGATTCCCGGTGTTTGTGATGCTCTTCGTTTGGTGTGACGCAGACAGGCTGATGTGAGTGGAGAAACAGAAGAGTCATTGTCTGTTCTTTTGAGTTTTGATGTTGAGTCTTTGCCCGACAAAGGGATGTTAGTATATATAAGTTATCCTGTACAAGCTTTTGTGCCGAATACATTACGTTGTTACAGGTGTCAAGCTTATGGGCATGTGGCAGCAGTGTGTAGGAGGGAGGTTCCTAGGTGTGAGAAGTGTGAAGAAGGGCATGAGACAAAGGAATGTGTATCATTGGGGTAAGTAGTGGTATGTGTTAATTGTAGGGGTGCCCATGGGGCTGGGGATCAGAAATGTCCCATGTGAGAGAGGCAGGTTGAGATTTCCAGGGTTAGAGTAGTGCATATACTGAGGCAGTGAAGAAAGTAAAGGAAGATGGGTGAAGGGGAAGGGATCCTGAGAGGAATGGTGTGAGTAGTAGATCTGTACCAGTACAGAGGGATAAACCAACAAGTGATAAATGTTTCAGTAAGATTGGATTTTTGACATTTATAGCAATGGTTATCAACTGTACTGCAGGGATGGACCGTAAGTCACAGAAAATAGAGGTTGTGGTGGCATCTGCAGAGAGGTATTTGGGTGTGCGAGACTTGACATCAGAAGAGTTACAGGGTGGGTTAAGTGGTGGAGTCCCATCCTGTTGGCCTGAAGTAGGACTAAATAGATTTAACTAGTGGAGTATGTTTTTTTTTTTTTTTCATGTTTTGTGAGTATAGTGTTAGATGGTAAGGTATTATTATTATTATTATTATTATTATAATTTTTAAGCAAAGTATAAGGGAGTTATACTCCAGTCTAGTAGGTGGCGGTAATGCAACATTTATTGGATGCCAACCGTCGTTAAACCTCATCGAAGAAGAAGAAGAAGGGCTTCATTGTGGCCCTTGCTAGAACAATCTTTCTAGCTACTGCCTGGCAGCGCGGAGGTGAAGGAAAGTGTGTGATTCGGTTGGGATAGGTTCGCCATTGACGTAGCTGCGTTTGGGAGAGGATCGTGGAGAAGATGGCGGAAACAGAGGTTTTGTTTGAAACTGCTAGTGAGTCGGGTGAAGCTAATAGTACAGAAAGTGAGAATGAGTGGGTTACCGTGGCGAAGAAGAAGGGACACAATAGTCACAAAAAGTGGTCTTATTTAGATTTTTTTCTGTTGTGTCTGTGGAGCAGAAGAAGCGTGTTTTAAGACTCAAAAAGATATCGGAGTGGAATATTTGCTGTATTGATTTTCGTAGCAGGGCGCCTATCAAGGGGGTTATTTCTGGAGTGGCGCAAGAAATAAAGGCAGAGGATATTACTGAAGACCTCGAATGGAGTGGTTGGTGCACGTCGACTGACCTGTATGGTGGATGGAGAAAATAAATTCACTTCATACATGCAACTGTTCTTTGATGAAGAGTCTCTCCCTTCTCACATAAAGTTAGGATTCATGAGATACCCTGTAAGAGCTTTTGTCTACAAGCCCCTTTTAGTGTCATAAATGTTAAAAGATTTGGTCATGTGTCAAGTGTGTGCAGAACGGAAGAGTATCGTATGCCAGATGAAGTGAAGTGAAGTGCCCTGTTTTCCTGGAGTGTTAGGGTGAAGGAGAATGAGGTGGCAAGGGTAAGGAGTGTCCAGCGTGTCTCCAATCTGGAGGCGGTGAGAAGATTGGAAGGAACGAGTCGTGGGGAAGATGCAATGGTAGTAGAGTCACCACGACCAGTGAAGGTTTCTCATCAACCCAGGGATAGTGAAATGCTACGTGTTAAAAAGGTAGACTTTGTATTATTTATTGCAATGGTCACAAACTGTACAGCACAAGCGGAGAAGAAGTTTAAGACAAATTGGAATCATTGTGAATCCTGTCAGTGAGTGTACTGCCATCACAGGCCCCTGAGCCTGTGTAGGGATGTATTTTGGAGTGGACTGTGATTGAAGAAGTGGGATGGGTTTTCTTAGTTGATGTGTTTTATTTTGTATGATGTCGTTTTCCCCCTTTCCCACAATGTTTTTTTAGTTTCTTATTCAATACCCCGTCCAGCAGGTGGCGGTAATGCACCATTAACATTGGATGCCAACCGCCGTTAAACCCCATTGAATAAGAAGCGCTTCCTTGCAGGAGTCAGGGGAACCCATTGAGGTCGGCAAGAAGGCGTGCAGGAAAAAGGAAGTGCTGCAGAAGGAAATTGAACATGGCGAGAGTGAGGATGAATTAACTGCGGTGGCAGGTGCTGTGAAGAACTCCCAGTGGGAGTGAGATTTTTGAAGAGAATGGATCCTTGCCTTATGGCTGATCCATATGTGGTGTCAGGTTGGGTGGAGAAGAGGTTGGGGAATGTTTGGTCGGTGAAAGTGACAAGAAGTGGAATCGTGTAGATTTTTTGCATTTCTGCCGTCCAGAGGGAGCGTGCGCTCCGCACCAGGTGACTGGCGACAAGAACTGTGACTTGCTTTCCTCTTCGGAGCAGGGCGCCGTTGAAAGGAGTAATAACTAGATAACTAGAGTGGCATAAGCTTCCCGGTGTCTGTGACGCACGACAAGTGGAGAGCGTACTGTTGAGTTTTGATGCAGACTCTTTACCAGATAAAGTCAAGTTAGGATGTGTCAGTGAGAGCTTTTGTCCCGAACCCATTACGGTGTTTTAGGTGTCAAGCTTATGGTCATGTGGCAGCAGTGTGTAGGAGGGAGATGACTAGATGTGTGCAGGAGGACATGAGACAAAGGAATGTGTAGTATCGGTGGAAACTGTAGGGGTACCTATGGTGCTGGAGATCAGAGGTGTCCGGTGAGAGAAAGGCAGGTTGAGGTTGCCAGGATCAGGGTAGTGCAGGTGTCGTATGCTGAGGCAGTGTAGAGAGTAGTAGAGGAAGACGGGTCCAGGGTGAAGGATCATAAGAGGATCCCTGTGATTTGGCCGAGGTCAATAGAAAGTGATAGGAATAACATGTGCTTCAGTAAGGTAGGTTTTTTGGGCGTTGGTTATCCACTGTACCACAGGAATGGAACGTAAATCACAGAGGATAGATGTTATGGTGGCAGCTGCAGAGAAGTACTTGGGTGTACAAGATCTGACTGCAGAAGAGTTACAAGGGGTTTTGAACGATAGTGTCCCGTCCTCCCAGGCCTGGAGCAGGATCAGATAGGGCCAAAGTAGTGGAAATAGTGCTGAGGTTTTAATGGGTGTAGGGTTAGTTGGTAGGTCAATTTTTTCACAAAGTGTAATGACTTCATACTACAGAATAGTAGGCTGATACACAGCCAAAACAGTAGGTGGCGGCGTGCACCTATAACATTTGTTTGCAGACCGCTATAATACAGAAGAAGAAGAAGAAGAAGAAGAAGAAGAAGAAGACTGTATTAAAGCACCCCTAGGTCATGTTCAGGTGAGCGCGTTGTACCTGGAAGGTCATTTGTGTGTGTATAGATGTCGGTGCTGTTGGTTTATTTCTGTGAGCAACCACTTTGTGACCATGCTGTCTTGAAGAAATGTGTGGTCGATTGTTCTGAATGATATGTGTTGAGTTTGACCATCAGTGAGTTTACTCATGTGACAATATTCAAGATGTGCATTATGTAAAGCCACTGCAATAATGTCCTGTTTTCAGTTGGTTTGTTTGGGGATGTTTTAAAAATGTATGCACTCACTAACTGTAAGTCGGTCTTATCCAGAGCGACTTACAAATTGGTGCATTCAATTTAGGATAGCCAGTGGGACAACCACATCTTGATCACAGTAAGTACACTTCTTCAAACAAGCAGCTGTGAGCAAAGTCAGTGCAATCAGGGACAACTACATCTCGATCACAATAAGTACATTTCTTTAAACAAGTCAGTGCTAGCAGGTGAAATAAGTCAGGTGTTAGTTTAGACAAAAGACAGTGGTATTAAAGGGGGGGTAGAAGGATTACTATTATACTATTCCAGGTATTCCTTAAAGAGGTAGGGTTTCAAGTGTCTCCGGAAGGTGGTCAGTGACTCCGCTGTCCTGGCGTCGTGGGGGAGCTTGTTCCACCATTGGGGTGCCAGAGCAGCGAATAGCTTTGAATGGGCTGAGCGGGAACTGTGCTTCCGTAGAGGTAGGGGAGCTAGCAGGCCAGAGGTGGATGAACGTAGTGCCCTCGTTTGGGTGTAGGGTCTGATCAGAGCCTGAAGGTAAGGAGGTGCCATTCCCCTCACAGCTCCGTAGGCGAGCACCATGGTTTTGTAGTAGATGCGAGCTTCAACTGGAAGCCAGTGGACTTGGTCAGCTCAATCTCTGTGAAACACTGTTTTATTTCAGAAAGCTATCAAGTGGAAGTAACAGATCTACAGTGCCTTGCAAAAGTATTCATCCCCCTTGGCATTTTTTCCTATTTTGTTGCATTACAACCTGTAATTTAAATTGATTTTTATTTGGATTTCATGTAATGGACATACACAAAATAGTCCAAATTGGTGAAGTGAAATGAAAAAAATAACTTGTTTCAAAAAATTCAACAAAATAAAAACGGAAAAGTGGTGCGTGCATTCACACCCTTTGCTATGAAGCCCCTAAATAAGATCTGGTGCAACCAATGACCTTCAGAAGTCACATAATTAGTTAGATTGCACACAGGTGGACTTTATTTAAGTCACACGATCTCAGTATATATACACCTGTTCTGAAAGGCCCCAGAGTCTGCAACACCATTAAGCAAGGGGCATCACCAAGCAAGCGGCACCATGAAGACCAAGGAGCTCTCCAAACAGGTCAAGGACAAAGTTGTGGAGAAGTACAGATCAGGGTTGGGTTATAAAACAAACAAACCTGCCAAGAGAGGGCTGCCCACCAAAACTCACGGACCAGGCAAGGAGGGCATTAATCAGAGAGGCAACAAAGAGACCAAAGATAACCCTGAAGGAGCTGCAAAGCTCCACAGCGGAGATTGGAGTATCTGTCCATAGGCCCACTTTAAGCCGTACACTCCACAGAGCTGGGTTTTACAGAAGAGTGGCCAGAAAAAAGCCATTGCTTAAAGAAAAAAATAAGCAAACACGTTTGGTGTTCACCAAAAGCCATGTTATACTCCTGAGTGGCGCAGTGGTCTAAGGCACTGCATCGCAGTGCTAACTGTGCCACTAGAGATCCTGGTTCGTATCCAGGCTCTGTCGCAGCCGGCCGCGACCGGGAGACTCATGGGCGGCGCACAATTGGCACAGCGTCGTCCAGGGTAGGGGAGGGAATGGCCGGCAGGGATGTAGCTCAGTTGATAGAGCATGGTGTTTGCAACACCAGGGTTGTGGGTTCGATTCCCACGGGGGGCCAGTATAAAAAATTAATTAAAATGTAATCACTAACTGTAAGTCGCTCTGGATAAGAGCGTCTGCTAAATGACTAAAATGTAAAAATGTAAATGTACACTCCCCAAATATATGGAAGAAGGTACTCTGGTCAGATGAGCTTTTTGGCCATCAAGGAAAACGCTATGTCTGACGCAAACCCAACACCTCTCATTACCCTGAGAACACCACCCCCACAGTGAAACATGGTGGTGGCAGCATCATGCTGAGGGGATGTTTTTCATCGGCAGGGACTGGGAAACTGGTCAGAATTGAAGGAATGATGGATGGCACTAAATACAGGGAAATTATTGAGGGAAACCTGTTTCAGTCTTCCAGAGATTTGAGGCTGGGATGGAGGTTCACCTTCCAGCAGGACAATGACCCTAATCATACTGGTAAAGCAACACTCGGGTGGTTTAAGGGGAAACATTTAAATGTCTTGGAATGACCTAGTCAAAGCCCAGACCTCAATCCAATTGAGAATCTGTGGTATGACTTAAAGATTGCTGTACACCAGCGGAACCCATCCAACTTGAAAGAGCTGGAGCAGTTTTGCCTTGAAGAATGGGCAAAAATCCCAAAGGCTAGATGTGCCAAGCTTATAGAGACATACCCCAAGAGACTTACAGCTGTAATTGCTGCAAAAGGTGGCGCTACAAAGTATTGACTTTGGGGGGGTGAATAGTTATGCACAATAAAACATATTTTGCATCTTCAAAGTGGTAGGCATGTTGTGTAGATCAAATGATACAAACCCCCAAAAACTCAATTTAAATTCCAGGTTGTAAGGCAACAAAATAGGAAAAATGCCAAAGGGGGTGAATACTTTCGCAAGCCACTGTATGAAAGTCATTTTGGTGTACACTTGTTAATGTGTGTGATTTATGTGTGTGATTTACACTATCTGTTAAACAAGCAAACCTAACCTCTAAGCTTTAATAAACGTTGCTTCTTTATACTGTATCTCTGTACTGTTTACCTTTAATAGGCCTAGAACCTGTGTCTAATGTTTAGATAATATAATAATATAATAATATGCCATTTAGCAGACGCTTTTATCCAAAGCGACTTAAAGTCATGCGTGCATAAAAATTTTTTTGTGTACGTGTGGTCCCGGGGATCGAACCCACTACCTTGGCGTTACAAGCGCCGTGCTCTACCAGCTGAGCTACAGAGGACCACGTTGTAGATACAATTGTAATACAAATTGTATATATTTTTGCTAAGGTGTTGTCTGGTCCGTTGCATTGCTCAGAACTGTTGACCCAACTCAATAGGTAGCCTGTGTCTTATGTTCTGGTTGAGCTGTTCCCCTCATTCAACAGTAACTGGCGTGGTGTCTTCTGTTCTGGTTGAGGTGTTCCCCTCATTAAACAGTAACTGGCGTGGTCGGGTGGTTGTTCCATTTTAGCTAACCCTAGTCGGCAGGTGCTAATACAGTATACTAGTAATGTCCGCAAAAACAAAACGGTGAATACTATATTATATACTGGGTGGTTCCAGCCCTGAATGCTGATTGGCTGACAGCCATGGTATATCAGACCGTATACCACAGGTATGACAAAACATATATTTGTACTGCTCTAATTACGTTGGTAACCAGTTTATAATAGCAATAAGGCACCTCAGGGGTTTGTGGTATATGGCCAATATGCCATGGCTAAGCCCTTAGCCGTGGTATATGGCCAATATACTACACCCCCTCGTGTCCATAACAACACTACAGTAAATATAGTAATGCCTGCAAAATAAACACTACAGGTGTCATGAACCCTGCATCCTGAGTCGGTTCCTGCCTGTGTTGCCATTTTTCTGCTCGGAATCTCCATTTTCCTGAGGGTTCGTGAACGCTCCCAGCCTGGTTGCCGGGCGACGTTGCTAGGCGGGAGATCTCCCGATTAACCGCACCTGCATCTCATCAGCGGTCTGCACACCTGGTCCTGATCATCACCCTTCTTAAGCCCTGACCTGACATTCATTCCCTGCCGGATCGTTAGCCATGAACAGTATGTTTGTCAGTGCATCAGCCTTGGAGTTTCTAGCGTTAGTTTTGTTGTTTTGCACCTTGTTGGCTTGCCGTGTACTTACCTCAGTTTTGTTTCTATCTGCAGTCAATCTCCCGGAACCTTCACCCAACCCCTGCCTGGTTGTCGGCGGCTGCCGAGCCATTCTTGGATCTACCACTGCACCTCCACCAACTCATCTCCGCCGTCCGCTCTGTCCCCTGGATTATTCTACATCGTTTTTTGAATCTGTTAAATAAATACTCACCTTCGTTTCAACTCACCTTGTCCTGGTCTGCTTCTGGGTTCTGGCTTAGTAAACCGTGACAGAACGATCCGGCCAGAAATGAACCCAGCGGACCTGGACTCTGTTCGCCATGCCATTACCCATCAGGAGAAGATGTTGGGACAACATAGCACGGCGCTACAGGAGATAGCTTTGTCCGTTCGGAACTTTTCTACCAGTCTGACGAAGATCCAGGCTCAGCTCAGTTTGCCGGTGGAGAGTCCACGACCGGTTTCACCCATCTCGCCTGCCGCTTCTGGAGCTGTGCCCTTCCGTGAGCCCAAGGTTCCGACGCCTGATAAATATGAGGGGGAGTTGGGAAGATGCCGTTCTTTCCTTATGCAGTGTGGATTAGTGTTCAATCTACAGCCCCACTCTTATGCCACAGACAAGGCTAGGATAGCCTTTGTCATTGAGTTGCTGCGTGGTCGAGCTCTGGAGTGGGCTTCAGCCGTTTGGGAACAACAGGACACCTGCATGGCCTCATACCAGGAGTTCACGGCCGAGATGAGGAAGCTATTTGACCATCCCGTCCGAGGTATGGACGCAGCTAGGCGCCTGTTTTCGCTCGCCAAGGAACTCGCAGCGTTGCCGACTTCGTGATCGAGTTCAGGACTTTGGCTGTGGAGAGTGGGTGGAATGAGGAGTCTCTGCAAGCGGCCTTTTACCAGGGGCTGTCGGAGCAGCTCAAGGATGAGTTGATCTCCTATCCGGAGCCTAGTGACCTGGACAGCTTGGTAGCCTTGTCTATTCGGGTGGATAACCGAGTTCGAGAGAGAAGGAGGGAGAAGCAATGGGGCCCTTCCACTTGTTCCCAGCGGTCGTCAAACTGCTCGGCTCGCTAAAGTTGGGAGGACTTTTAGCGAGCCAGTTTCAACCTCTCAATACCTCTGTCAGACCCCGTTTCCCGGCTACCCTCATGAACAGGAATCAGAGTCTAGCGATTAACGCTTTCGTCGATTCAGGTGCCGATGGAAGCTTTATTGATGCCAAAGTGGTGGAACAGCTGGGGCTTTCCAAGGAGCGATTACCGGAAGCCATTGAAGCTACCACTCTGAATGGCAGTAGTCTGGCACGTATCACGATGAGGACTGAACCGGTTAAGATGCTGTTGTCAGGGAATCATTCTGAGGTGATCTCATTCTTCATTCTGCCTTCTTCCCATGTTCCTCTGGTCCTTGGATACCCCTGGCTGAAAGAACACAATCCCACGTTCGATTGGGTGACTGGCAAGGTAACTAGTTGGAGCCTTGAGTGTCATACTAACTGCCTCAAGACTGCCTGTTCCCATTCTGTTCCCAGTCAGGTGATTGAGGCTAAACCCCCAGATTTGTCCCTGGTTCCCGAGACATATCACGATTTGGGGGAAGTGTTCAGTAAGCAGAGGGCTCTGTCACTTCCTCCCCACCGACCATATGACTGTGCCATAAACCTGTTCCCTGGAGCTGTCTATCCCAAGGGACGGTTATACAGCATCTCCCGACCTGAACGTGAGGCTTTGGAGACCTACATCAAGGAGTCCCTAGCGGCTGGTCTCATTCGTCCCTCATCATCACCCCTGGGGGCAGGATTCTTCTTTGTGGGTAAGAAGGATGGCTCTCTTCGACCGTGTATTGGTTATCGGGGGTTGAATGATATCACGGTCAAGAACAAGTATCCCCTGCCCTTGATGAGCTCTGCCTTCGACTCCTTACAGGGTGCTACTGTGTTCACCAAGCTAGACCTACGCAATGCGTAGCACCTGGTCCGGATCAGAGAGGGGGACGAGTGGTTGACGGGTTTCAATACACCGATGGGTCACTTCGAGTATCAGGTGATGCCGTTTGGACTGACCAATGCTCCAGCAGTGTTCCAGAGTATGGTGAATGACGTCCTGAGAGATATGATCGGTCTCTTTGTGTTTGTTTACCTGGATGACATTCTTATCTTCTCGAAGGAACCTTCCAGCCACGTCCAGCATGTCAGGCAGGTTCTGCAGCGATTGTTGGAGAATCGCCTGTTCGTGAAGGCCGAGAAGTGCGAATTTCACGCCCACACTACATCCTTCCTCGGGTACATCATCTCCAGGGGAGAGATCAGGATGGACCAGGAGAAGGTTAGGGCGGTTCTGGAATGGGCCCAGCCCGGTACGAGATTGCAGCTCCAGAGGTTTCTGGGGTTTGCGATTTGCTATCGCAGATTCATCCGGGATTACAGCCGTGTGGCCGCTCCTTTAACTGCCCTGACTTCCAGTACCAGGACCTTCAGTTGGAACCCTGAGGCGGACCGAGCGTTCCTGGATTTGAAGAGGCGATTCACCAACGCACCGATTCTCTC
Organism: Coregonus clupeaformis; assembly: GCF_020615455.1. NCBI lineage: Eukaryota > Metazoa > Chordata > Actinopteri > Salmoniformes > Salmonidae > Coregonus > Coregonus clupeaformis. The sequence goes on along the minus strand of NC_059204.1, from coordinate 11,357,652 downwards.
TCAACCTGACACGGCCCGTCAGTTCGTCGTGGAAGTGGATGCGTCTGATGTGGGGGTTGGCGCCATCCTGTCCCAGCGATGCTTCACTGACGGGAAACTCCATCCCTGCGCCTACTACTCTCGTCGTCTTTCGTCTGCGGAGAGGAACTACGATGTGGGTAACCGGGAGCTTCTCGCGGTGAAGCTTGCCTTGGAGGAGTGGCGCCACTGGTTGGAGGGGGCGGAGCAACTGTTTATTGTCTGGACCGACCACAAGAATCTTGCTTACGTGCAATCGGCTAGACGTCTCAACTCCCGTCAGGCCAGGTGGGCTTTGTTTTTCGGACGCTTTAATTTTTCCCTGACGTTCCGACCTGGGTCTAAGAACGGCAAGGCGGACACCTTGTCCCGGATGTTCTCCAAGACGGAGGAGAGTGGGGCCAAGACTGAGACGATTCTTCCCCGGAACTGTGTCGTGGGAGCAGTTATGTGGAGGATTGAGGAGGAGGTTATGGCGGCCCTTCGGACGCAGCCCGGTCCCGGTAACGGTCCACCCGGTCGTTTGTTTGTGCCTGAGTCGGTTCGTTCTGCTGTCCTCCAATGGTCCCACGCCAGCAAGATGGCTTGTCACCCTGGCGTGGCCCGGACGATGGCGTTACTTCGCAGACGATTTTGGTGGCCGGCCATGGGAGAAGATACTCGGAGGTTTGTTGCTGCCTGTCCAGTGTGTGCGCAGAATAAGAGTGCCAACCGGCCCAGCTCTAGACTACTTCACCTCCTCCCTATTCCCCGGCGACCATGGTCGCATCTGGCCCTGGACTTTGTCACTGGGTTGCCCTCTTCTGAGGGGAACACGGTCATTCTGACTATCATGGACAGATTCAGCAAGTTCGCCCACTTTGTGCCCATTTCCAAGCTTCCCTCGGCCTCTGAGACGTCCGAGATCCTGGTTAGGGAGGTTTTCAGGGTCCACGGGTTGCCCAGTGACATAGTTTCCGACCGTGGCCCTCAGTTTACCTCTGCTGTCTGGAAGTCTTTCTGTTTGGCCATTGGAGCTACAGTCAGTCTCACATCTGGTTTTCACCCCCCAATCTAATGGTCAGGCGGAGAGAGCCAACCAGAAGATGGAATCCACGCTACGCTGCCTTGTCTCCTCCAACCCCACCTCCTGGGTCTCTCAGTTGCCTTGGGTTGAGTATGCCCACAATACTCTTCCTACATCTGCCACTGGGATGTCTCCCTTCCAGTGCCTGTATGGCTACCAACCTCCCTTGTTTCCTTCTCAGGAGAAGGATCTCTCAGTGCCCTCTGTTCAGGCCCACATTCGTCGTTGCCACCGGACCTGGCATCGGGTAAGAAAGGCCCTCCTTAGAGTTTCTGACCGGTATCAGCTCCAGGCGAATCGTCGCCGGATTCCCGCCCCCACCTATACCATCGGAGATAGGGTCTGGTTGGCCACACGGGATCTTCCTCTGCGGACTGAGTCTAAGAAACTGTCACCGAAGTTCATTGGTCCGTTTGTGGTGGAGAAGGTGATCAATCCTGTGGCGGTTAGACTCAAGTTACCTAGAACGCTCAGAGTCCATCCCACCTTTCATGTCTCCTGCCTCAAGCCTGTTCTCCTCAGTCCTCTGTTACCCCCTCCGCCTCCTCCTCCTCCCCCTCGGATGATCGGAGGTGGTCCTGCCTACACGGTGCGCCGCATTATGGATTCCAGACGGCGGGTCTGGGGTTTCCAGTATCTCGTGGACTGGGAGGGGTATGGTCCTGAAGAGAGGAGTTGGATTCCTCGGCGCCAGATCCTGGATGCTGACCTCCTTCGTGACTTCTACCGCCTCCATCCTGGCGCTCCGGGTAGTCCGCCCGGTGGCGTTCGGTCGGAGGGGGGTACTGTCATGAACCCTGCATCCTGAGTCGGTTCCTGCCTGTGTTGCCATTTTTCTGCTCGGAATCTCCAGTTTCCTGAGGGTTCGTGAACGCTCCCAGCCTGGTTGCCGGGCGACGTTGCTAGGCGGGAGATCTCCCGATTAACCGCACCTGCATCTCATCAGCGGTCTGCACACCTGGTCCTGATCATCACCCTTCTTAAGCCCTGACCTGACATCCATTCCCTGCCGGATCGTTAGCCATGAACAGTATGTTTGTCAGTGTATCAGCCTTGGAGTTTCTAGCGTTAGTTTTGTTGTTTTGCACCTTGTTGGCTTGCCGTGTACTTACCTCCGTTTTGTTTCTATCTGCAGTCAATCTCCCGGAACCTTCACCCAACCCCTGCCTGGTTGTCGGCGGCTGCCGAGCCATTCTTGGATCTACCACTGCACCTCCACCAACTCATCTCCGCCGTCCGCTCTGTCCCCTGGATTATTCTACATCGTTTTTTGAATCTGTTAAATAAATACTCACCTTCGTTTCAACTCACCTTGTCCTGGTCTGCTTCTGGGTTCTGGCTTAGTAAACCGTGACAACAGGAAGAAATTCAGGATAAAAATATATATATATATATATATATATATATATATATATATAATAGAATTATTGTAAAATTGACTGTGTCCATAAAGTGTAGATAGTAAGTATAGACCGGAAGTAGAGGCCTGGGCATTGTTGTTCACTAATTTCCTCCAAGTAGGGAAAGGATGGCGGGGTTGAAAAGTAATAAAGGGGAGTATATATATAAAAAACATGGGGGATTGGAAGTGATGCAGACAATTACATTGATAGAAGATACAATCTATCTGCAATATTAAGCTGATCCATCCCCCCCAGAAAAAAGAAAAAAAAGAAAAAGAAAAAAACACTACAGTGAAGTCTGCAAAAACACTACTGTGAATACTACAGTGTACAGTAATACTACAGTATTTAGACCATAGTATACTATAGCATTTGTTCATGTGGTTAGCTGTAAAATATTGGATGTTTGAACTAGGACCACAATGTAAATAATTATTAGACTTTTTTTATGTTATTCTCGACAAATGTATAAATGCATTGTATCCACATTTGTGGTTGTATTGTGTTTTTAAATATTCAAATAAAATCAATTAAGGGACACTGCAGTGTGAAGTACAGTATCCTACACTATACTACAAAATTATATAGTAAGCATTACACAATCGAGGGGGAACCTCATAGGAAATCCCTGGAATGAGCTCCCCAAGGACAGCACGTTCAAATCAAAACAGCTTCGACAAACCTAGAAGTAAAGCTAGCTAGCGGTCCAATTTATTAAGAAATTCTAACGTAAGCACTAGGTGAATGAGGTATACTATACTACACCTGTTTCTCAAACTAGACAGTCGAATGTATTTGTCCTCTTGCTCAGTTGTGCACCGGGGCCTCCCACTCCTCTTTCTATTCTGGTTAGAGCAAGTTTGCGCTGTTCTGTGAAGGGAGTAGTACACAGCGTTGTACGAGATCTTCAGTTTCTTGGCAATTTCTCACATGGAATAGCCTTCATTTCTCAGAACAATAATAGACTGACGAGTTTCAGAGGAAAGTTATTTGTTTCTGGCCATTTTGAGCCTGTAATCGAACCCACAATTGCTGATGTCATAGACTGTTCTCTCTGCTACCGCACGGCAAGCGGTACCGGAGTGCCAAGTCTAGGTCCAAAAGACTTCTCAACAGTTTCTACCCCCAAGCCATAAGACTCCTGAACAGCTAATCATGGCTACCCAGACTATTTGCACTGCCCCCCCACCCCATCTTTTTACGCTGCTGTTACTCTGTTAAGTATTTATGCATAGTCACTTTAACTCTACCCACATGTACATATTCCTTCAACTACCTCAACTAGCCGGTGCCCCCGCACATTGACTCTGCACCGGTACCCCCCTGTATATATAGCCTCCCTACTGTTATTTTATTTTACTTCTGCTCTTTTTTTCTCAACACTTTTTTGTTGTTTTATTCTACTTTTTTTTATTTAAAATAAATGCACTGTTGGTTAAGGGCTGTAAGTAAGCATTTCACTGTAATGTCTGCACCTGTTGTATTCGGCGCATGTGGCCAATAACATTTGATTTGATTTGATGCTCCAGATACTCAACTAATCTCAAGAAGGCCAGTTTTATTGCTTCTTTAATCAGCACAACAGTATTCAGCTGTGCTAACATAATTGCAAAAGGGTTTTTTAATGATCAATTAGCCTTTTAAAATGATCAACTTGGATAAGCAAACACAACGTGCCATTGGAACACAGGTGCTGATGGTTGCTGATAATGGGCCTCTGTACGCCTATGTAGATATTCCATTAAAAATCAGCCATTTCCAGCTACAATAGCCATTTACAACATTAACAATGTCTACACTGTATTTCTGATCAATTTGATGTTATTTTAATGGACAATTTTTTTTGCTTTTCTTTCGAAAACAAGGACATTTCTAAGTGACCCCAAACTTTTGAACGGTAGTGTATATTTTTTATAGCTATATATAAAGCAAATTGAGGTGAGAGCAATACTTTTAGCGGTTGATCTGCTTCTGTTCTGTGGGTGGCACTGTGTGCTGTTTTCGAAGGATGGGTCCTGGCCTCTCGGGGGGCCTAGGGATCAGGGGGGACGGGGGTGGTTTGCCGGTCACTGGGATGACAACCCAACTTGGGATGGGGAGGGGCTTTAGCGGGTGGAGTAGTGGAGAACAATTGGAGGATTACTTAGAAGCAATGCAAATATCATGGCACAGCTATATGGACACTAAATCACTATGGTACTTTACAAACATATATATTATGATAATTAGATTTGAAACTTGTATCTCATTATGGTAAATGGTGAAATAAGGACTGGGGGGGGGGGGCAAAATATGCTGCTCCCATGGGCAAAGAAACACAAAAGGGGTGATGATATTAATTAACAGTAATTTTGATCCGAATGTGCAAATTGTCCAAACAGATCCGCAAGGTAGATGGATGATTTTAAATATGTTATTGAACCAAAGACAGATATGGCTCATTAACCTTAACGGACCAAATAATGATGATCCACGCTTCTTTTAAAATACAGTGAGGGAAAAAAGTATTTGATCCCCTGCTGATTTTGTACGTTTGCCCACTGACAAAGAAATGATCAGTCTATAATTTTAATGGTAGGTTTATTTGAACAGTGAAAGATAGAATAACAACAACAAAAATCCAGAAAAACGCATGTCAAAAATGTTATAAATTGATTTGCATTTTAATGAGGGAAATAAGTATTTGACCCCTCTGCAAAACATGACTTAGTACTTGGTGGCAAAACCCTTGTTGGAAATCACAGAGGTCAGACGTTTCTTGTAGTTGGCCACCAGGTTTGCACACATCTCAGGAGGGATTTTGTTCCAATCCTCTTTGCAGATCTTCTCCAAGTCATTAAGGTTTTGAGGCTGACGTTTGGCAACTCGAACCTTCAGCTCCCTCCACAGATTTTCTATGGGATTAAGGTCTGGAGACTGGCTAGGCCACTCCAGGACCTTAATGTACTTCTTCTTGAGCCACTACTTTGTTGCCTTGGCCGTGTGTTTTGGTTTACTGTCATGCTAGAATACCCATCCACGACACATTTTCAATGCCCTGGCTGAGGGAAGGAGGTTCTCACCCAAGATTTGACGGTACATGGCCCCGTCCATCGTCCCTTTGATGCAGTGAAGTTGTCCTGTCCCCTTAGCAGAAAAACACCCCCAAAGCATAATGTTTCCACCTCCATGTTTGACGGTGGGGATGGTGTTCTTGGGGTCATTGGCAGCATTCCTCCTCCTCCAAACACGGCGAATTGAGTTGATGCCAAAGAGCTCGATTTCGGTCTCATCTGACCACAACACTTTCACCCAGTTCTACTCTGAATCATTCAGATGTTCATTGGCAAACTACAGACGGCCCTGTATATGTGCTTTCTTGAGCGGGGGGACCTTGCGGGCGCTGCAGGATTTCAGTCCTTCACGGCGTAGTGTGTTACCAATTGTTTTCTTGGTGACTATGGTCCCAGCTGCCTTGAGATCATTGACAAGATCCTCCTGTGTAGTTCTGGGCTGATTCTCATGATCATTGCAACTCCACGAGGTGAGATCTTGCATGGAGCCCCAGGCCGAGGGAGATTGACAGTTCTTTTGTGTTTCTTCCATTTGCGAATAATCACACCAACTGTTGTCACCTTCTCAACAAGCTGCATGGCAATGGTCTTGTAGCCCATTCCAGCCTTGTGTAGGTCTAAAATCTTGTCCCTGACATCCTTGGAGAGCTCTTTGGCCTTGGCCATGGTGGAGAGTTTGGAATCTGATTGATTGATTGCTTCTGTGGACAGGTGTCTCCCTTTAACAGTGTGCTCCTAATCTCAGCTCGTTACCTGTATAAAAGACACCTGGGAGCTAGAAATCTTTCTGATTGAGAGGGGGTCAAATACTTATTTCCCTCATTAAAATGCAAATCAATTTAAAACATTTTTGACATGTGTTTTTCTGGATTTTTTTGTTGTTATTCTGTCTCTTACTGTTCAAATAAACCAACCATTAAAATTATAGACTGATCATTTCTTTATCAGTGGGCAAATGTACAGAATCAGCAGGGGATCAAATACTTTTTTCCCTCACTGTAGCTGGCAATAAAAACTGTACCACAGAGGTTCCGAATAAGTTAGAGGAAAAACAAAAAGAAAAGGAGGAATTTATTCAAGAAAGATCAAGTGTAAAATATTATAAAAATAAAGCAAACTGGATGGAATATGGGGAAAAATGCACCAAATTATTTTTTTATCTTCAACATAGAAATGCTAACAAAGACAATTTACTGAAACTGGTTACAAATGACGGAGTCACCCATGTTTCACCAAATGATATTTTGAAAGAGGAAGCAAAGTACTTTAAGCATATGTTTTCGTTTCAGTCTCCTCCATCTCCTCTAACCGCAGCTAATTGTATGGATTTTTTTCTCTTAATAATGTAAAATTAACAGCCGTACAGAAAGACTCATGTGAAGGCGAAATTACAGAGGAGGAACTTCTTGATGCAATTAAAGCCTTTAAATCCGGGAAAACTCCAGGGCTGGATGGCATATCAGTTGAGGTATACCAAACCTTTTTTGATATACTAAGAGGACCGTTATTAGCATGTTTAAACCACTCCTATGTAAATATTAGATTATCAGACACTCAACAAGAAGGTCTGATTTCATTATTACTGAAACTGCATACAACTGGGAAATATAAAGATCCAGTCCGTTTAAAAAAATTGGAGGCCCCTTATACTTCAGTGTTTTGATTCAAAAATTCTAGCAAAATGTAATGTAATTTTTACTCCCGTAAAAACTAAGGCAGGGGAAAGTGAAATCGCGCCCCAATTACATTACATTCTTTTGTTTGTCACCCCTGAGAAGGTGATTGAATGTCAAAAGAGAGACACCAGTCTTCGCAAGTGTTTTACTTCGGTAATGTCCATTGAGGAAGCTAAAACTAAGGAGAATGCTTCTTTAACCCTCAATTTGGCCAAGTGTGAGTTTGGGAAGGCTACTGTGACTTACTTAGGGAAACAAGTGGGACGAGGTCAAGTGCGCCCAGTAACTGGCAAAGTGGAAGCAATTGTTGCTTTTCCTGCTCCCACGAATCGCCGCCAGTTGCGCAGATTCCTGGGGATGGTAGGGTACTATCGTACATTCTGTAAGAATTTCTCGACGGTAGTAGCTCCCCTTACATCTCTGCTTAGTCCTAAGGTACCATTTATGTGGTCCCAGGACTGTAACTATGCTTTTGAGTCCGCTAAAGCGCTACTTTGTAGTGCCCCAGTGCTTGCCGCCCCCAATTTTGACAAACCTTTTAAGTTGGAGGTAGACGCTAGTATAGTGGGGGTGGGTGCGGTTCTCTTGCAGGAAGATGAAGATGGAGTGGATCGACCCGTCAGTTTCTTCTCCCGTAAGTTAAACTCGTGTCAGTCAAGGTACTCCACAATTGAACAGGAGACGCTGGCTTTATTGTTAGCCTTACAGTTCTTTGAGGTATATGTGGGCTCCAGTGCCTTGCCTGTTATGGTCTTCACGGACCATAATCCATTGGTGTTCTTAAAGCAAATGTACAATCAGAACCGCCACCTTATGCGGTGGGCTCTGATTGTACAAGGATATAAGGTACAGATAGCCTATGTGAAGGGCTCGGCAAATGTGGTTGCCGACGCCCTATCACGGGTTTAATAACTGGGTATGCGTTGGTTTTTGTTATTGCAAACTGTATGTTTGCATTTTTTGTGGTGGGCGTGTTACGTTCCCCAGTTTCTGTGTTGTAGGTTGTGTATTTTCATGTATGTATTTCAGAAAATGGGTTCCTGAAATTCCCCAACAAGCAGCTGATTGGTCAATGAACATTGATGATTGGAGAGCTGACCCTGCACCCTCGTCAGGACGCAGCTGTCTCCAATTACCAACTCCTTCTGAAACTATATAAGCCCCAGTTCTGTTGCTCAGAAGAGGAGAGGGGAACCAGAATTGCTGAGAGTTATAGCATGTTGGTTGTTGCTAAGACATTTGGTACTGTGTAGCTGACTGAAATGTTTTGTGTTAGTTTGTTGCTCAGAGAGTATCTTTAATGTCCTGAGTTAGTTTTTTTTCTCAGGTTTTGTTGTGAACCAGTTTGTATTATTCTGTTTCATTTGTTCCCAAGGGGGGAAGGGGAAGGCACCTAGGGAGGGCTTAGGCAAGAGGCCCGCGGGCATACATTACCCGTAGAAGTTGACTGTCTATGCACACTAGGAAAGACCTGGGCAGACCATCCCATGTATTTTGGTTAGTGCACCAGGTGGTGCTAGTTAAGTAAGTAGTGGGTAGGCAGGTAAGGTAGGAGAGGGGGCTTTGATATTTACTTTCTTTGCTTTGGTTCCATCCAGCCCCTTTTCCCCAAACTTACCGTGCAAAGGAATAAATTCCCTGTTAACGGTATTCTCTGCCTTTTGTCATCCTTACTCACACCTACAGTCCCATACCTCTTTCACACCACGGAGAGTTGAGTTGTAGCAGGGTGTTGCGTTCCCTCTTCCGAGAGGCGTGCGTAACAGCATAGAATTAAAAAGATATTGTCGGACATTATTCATTCTAATCAGACAGGTTTTCTACATGGACGATACATTGGAGATAATATAAGGCAAGTACTGGAAACAATAGAACACTATGACAAATCTGTGAAACCAGGCCTGCTATTCATAGCTGACTTTTAAAAGGCGTTTGATAAAGTACGACTGGAGTTTATATATAAATGCCTGGAACGTTTCAATTTTGAAGAATCTCTTATAAAATGGCTTAAAATCATGTATAGTAACCCTAGGTGTAAAATAGTAAATAATGGCTACTTCTCAGAAAGTTTTAAACTGTCAAGAGGAGTAAAACAAGGTTGTACACTATCTGTCACGAGTTACAAAGCCAGAACCCAGAAGCAGACCAGGACAAGGTAAGTTGAAACGAAGGTGAGTGTTTATTTACAAATTCAAGAGTGATGCTGAATAATCCAGGGAACAGAGCGGGCGGCGTTGATTAGTTGTTGGGAGTGCAGTGGTTGATCCCATCATGGCTCGGCAGCCGCCGACCACCAGGCAGAGGTTGGATGAAGGTTCCGGACGAGTGATGTTCATGGCTAACGATCCGGCAGGGAATGGATGTTAGGCCAGAGCCTAAGAAGGGTGATGATCAGGACCAGGTGTGCAGATTGCTGATGGGATGCAGGTGCGGAAATCAAGAGAGCTCCCCGGAGCGTTCCAGAACCCTCGGGAAACTGGAGATCACGAGCAGAAAAACTAGTCCACAGACAGGACCCGACTCAGACTGCCGGGATCGTTACAGTACCCCCCCTCCGACGAACGCCACCGGGCGGACTCCCGGAGCGCCAGGATGGAGGCGGTAGAAGTCACGGATGAGGTCAGCATCTAGGATCTGTCGCCGCGGAATCCAACTCCTCTCCTCAGGACCATACCCCTCCCAGTCCACGAGATACTGGAAACCCCGGCCCCGCCGTCTGGAATCCATGATGCGTCGCACCGTGTAGGCAGGACCACCTCCGATCATCCGAGGAGGAGGAGGAGGAGGCGGAGGAGGCAACAGAGGACTGAGGAAAACAGGCTTGAGGCAGGAGACATGAAAGGTGGGATGGACTCTGAGCGTCCTCGGGAGTTTGAGTCGAACTGCCACCGGATTGATCACCTTCTCCACCACAAACGGACCAATGAACTTCGGTAACAACTTCCTAGACTCAGTCCGTAAAGGAAGATCCCGTGTAGCCAACCAGACCCTATCTCCGATGGTGTAGGTGGGAGCGGGGATCCGGCGACGATTCGCCTGGAGCTGATACCGGTCCGAAACTCTAAGGAGTGCCTTTCTGGCCCGATGCCAGGTCCGGTGGCAACGACGAATATGGGCCTGAACAGAAGGCACTGAGAGCTCCTTCTCCTGAGAAGGGAACAAGGGAGGTTGGTAGCCATACAGGCACTGGAAGGGAGACATCCCAGTGGCAGATGTAGGGAGAGTATTGTGGGCATACTCAACCCAAGGCAACTGAGAGACCCAGGAGGTGGGGTTGGAAGAGGCCAGGCAGCGTAGCGTGGATTCCATCTTCTGGTTGGCTCTCTCCGCCTGACCATTAGATTGGGGGTGAAAACCAGATGTGAGACTGACTGTAGCTCCAATGGCCAAACAGAAGGACTTCCAGACAGCAGAGGTAAACTGAGGGCCACGGTCGGAAACGATATCACTGGGCAACCCGTGGACCCTGAAAACCTCCCTAACCAGGATCTCGGACGTCTCCGAGGCAGAGGGAAGCTTGGCAATTGGCACAAAGTGGGCGAACTTGCTGAATCTGTCCACGATAGTCAGAACGACCGTGTTCCCCTCAGAAGCGGGCAACCCAGTGACAAAGTCCAGGGCCAGATGCGACCATGGTCGCCGGGGAATAGGAAGGGGGGTGAAGTAGTCCAGAGCTGGGCCGATTGGTACTCTTATTCTGCGCACACACTGGACAGGCAGCAACATAACCCCGAGTATCCTCGGCCATGGCAGGCCACCAAAAAGCGTCTGCGAAGAAACGCCATCGTCCGAGCCACGCCAGGGTGACAAGCCATCTTGCTGGCGTGGGACCATTTGAGGACCGCAGGACGAACCGACTCAGGCACAAACAACCGACCGGGTGGACCGTTACCGGGACCGGGCTGCGTCCGAAGAGCCGCCATCACCTCCTCCTCAATCTTCCACCTAACAGCTCCCACGACGCAGTTCCGGGGGAGAATTGTCTCGGTCTTGGACCCACTCTCCTCCGTCTTGGAGAACATCCGAGACAAGGCGTCCGCCTTGCCGTTCTTAGATCCAGGTCGGAACGTCAGGGAAAAATTGAATCGTCCGAAAAACAACGACCACCTGGCCTGACGGGAGTTGAGACGTCTAGCCGATTGCACGTAAGCAAGGTTCTTGTGGTCAGTCCAGACAATAAACGGCTGCTCCGCCCCTCCAACCAGTGGCGCCACTCCTCCAAGGCAAGTTTCACCGCGAGAAGCTCCCGGTTACCCACATCGTAATTCCTCTCCGCAGGCGAAAGGCGACGAGAGTAGTAGGCGCAGGGATGGAGTTTACTGTCCGTGGAGCATCGCTGCGACAGGATGGCGCCAACTCCCACATCAGACGCGTCCACTTCAACGACGAACTGACGGGCCGTGTCCGGTTGAGAGAGAATCGGTGCGTTGGTGAATCGCCTCTTCAAATCCAGAAACGCTCGATCCGCCTCCGGATTCCACTTGAAGCTCCTGATACTGGAAGTCAAGGCCGTTAACGGAGCGGCCACACGGCTGTAATCCCGGATGAATCTGCGGTAGAAATTCGCAAACCCCAAAAATCTCTGGAGCTGCAATCTCGTACCGGGCTGGGCCCATTCCAGAACCGCTCTAACCTTCTCCTGGTCCATCCTAATCTCTCCCCTGGAGATGATGTACCCGAGAAAGGATGTCGTGTTGGCGTGAAACTCGCACTTCTCGGCCTTCACGAACAGGCGATTCTCCAACAATCGCTGCAGAACCTGCCGGACATGCTGGACGTGGTCGGAAGGTTCCTTCGAGAAGATCAGAATGTCATCCAGGTAAACAAACACAAAGAGACCGATCATATCTCTCAGGACGTCGTTCACCATACTCTGGAATACCGCTGGAGCATTGGTCAGTCCAAACGGCATCACCTGATACTCGAAGTGACCCATCGGTGTATTGAAACCCGTCAACCCTCTCTGATCCGGACCATGTGATACGCATTGCGTAGGTCTAGCTTGGTGAACACCGTAGCACCCTGTAAGGAGTCGAAGGCAGAACTCATCAAGGGCAGGGGATACTTGTTCTTGACCGTGATGTCATTCAAACCCCGATAATCAATACACGGTCGAAGAGAGCCATCCTTCTTCCCCACAAAGAAGAATCCTGCCCCCAGGGGTGACGACGAGGGACGAACGAGACCAGCAGCTAGGGACTCCTTGATGTAGGTCTCCAAAGCCTCACGTTCAGGGCGGGAAATACTGTATAACCTTCCCTTGGGGTAGACAGCTCCAGGGAACAGGTTGATGGCACAATCATATGGTCGGTGGGGAGGGAGTGACAGAGCCTTCTGCTTACTGAACACTTCCCCCAAATCGTGATATGTCTCGGGAACCAGGGACAAATCTGGGGGTTTAGCCTCAATCACCTGACTGGGAACCGAATGGGGACAGGCAGTCTTGAGACAGTTAGCATGACAATCAAGGCTCCAACTCGTTACCTTGCCCGTCACCCAATCGAACGTGGGATTGTGTTCCTTCAGCCAGGGGTATCCAAGGACCAGAGGAACATGGGAAGACGGCAGAATGAAGAATGAAATCATCTCCGAATGATTCCCCGACAACAGCATCTTAACCGGTTCAGTCCTCATCGTGATACGTGCCAGACTACTGCCGTTCAGAGTGGTCGCTTCAATGGCTTCCGGCAATTGCTCCTTGGAAAGCCCCAGCTGTTCCACCAACTCGGCATCAAGAAAGCTTCCATCGGCACCTGAATCGATAAAAGCGTTAATCGCTAAGCTCTGATTCCTGTTCACAAGGGTAGCCGGGAAACGGGGTCTGACAGAGGTACTGAGAGGTTGAAACTGGCTCGCTAAAAGTCCTCCCAACTTTAGCGAGCCGGGCAGTTTGACGACCGCCGGGAACAAGTGGAGATGTAATGTCCCGAGCTACCACAGTAGAGGCAGCAGTTGGTCTTACGTCTATGTTGACGCTCCTCCTTGGTTAACCCGTGCCGCCCCACTTGCATGGGTTCAGAATCGGGAGAGAGGACCTCTCCACTAATCCTTTGTGGTGGAGAATGATCGACGTGTTCTGGTCCACCACCCGACCCGACTGGGAACTGAGAAGCTGATCGATTGGACGGACCCCATTGCTTCTCCCTCCTTCGCTCTCGGACTCGATTATCCACCCGAATAGACAAGGCTACCAAGCTGTCCAGGTCACTAGGCTCCGGATAGGAGATCAACTCATCCTTGAGCTGCTCCGACAGACCCTGGTAAAAGGCCGCTTGCAGAGACTCCTCATTCCACCCACTCTCCACAGCCAACGTCTTGAACTCGATCACGAAGTCGGCCACGCTGCGAGTTCCTTGGTGAAGCGAAAACAGGCGCCTAGCTGCGTCCCTCCCTCGGACGGAATGGTCGAAGAGCTTCCTCATCTCGGCCGTGAACCCCTGGTATGAAGCCATGCAGGGGTCTTGTCGTTCCCAAACGGCTGAAGCCCACTCCAGCGCTCGACCACGCAGCAACTCAATCACAAACGCTATCCTAGCCTTGTCTGTGGCATAAGAGTAGGGCTGTAGATCGAACACTAATCCACACTGCATAAGGAAGGAACGGCATCTTCCCAGCTCCCCCTCATATTTATCCGGCGTCGGAACCTTGGGCTCACGGAAGGACACAGCTCCAGAAGCGGCAGGCGAGATGGGTGAAACCGGTAGTGGATCCTCCACCGGAAACTTGCGTTGGTTCTGGACCTCCGTCAGACCGGTAGAAAGGTTCCGAACTGACAACGCGATCTCCTGTAGTACCGTGCTATGATGGCCCAACATCTTCTCCTGATGGGTAATGGCATGGCGAACAGAGTCCAGGTCCGCTGGGTTCATTACTGGCCGGATCGTTCTGTCACGAGTTACAAAGCCAGAACCCAGAAGCAGACCAGGACAAGGTAAGTTGAAACGAAGGTGAGTGTTTATTTACAAATTCAAGAGTGATGCTGAATAATCCAGGGAACAGAGCGGGCGGCGTTGATTAGTTGTTGGGAGTGCAGTGGTTGATCCCATCATGGCTCGGCAGCCGCCCGACCACCAGGCAGAGGTTGGATGAAGGTTCCGGACGAGTGATGTTCATGGCTAACGATCCGGCAGGGGAATGGATGTTAGGCCAGAGCCTAAGAAGGGTGATGATCAGGACCAGGTGTGCAGATTGCTGATGGGATGCAGGTGCGGAAATCAAGAGAGCTCCCCGGAGCGTTCCAGAACCCTCGGGAAACTGGAGATCACGAGCAGAAAAACTAGTCCACAGACAGGACCCGACTCAGACTGCCGGGATCGTTACACTATCAGCATATCTATTTATTATGGCCATCGAAATGTTAGCTATTAAAATCAGATCCAACAATAATATCAAGGGTTTAGAAATCAAGGGCTTAAAAACAAAGGTGTCATTGTACGCTGATGATTCATGTTTTCTTTTAAATCCACAACTTGGATCCCTCCACAGCCTCATAGAGGATCTATATCATTTTTCTAACCTCTCTGGATTACATCCAAATTATGTTAAGTGTACTATATATACAGTGGGGAGAACAAGTATTTGATACACTGCCGATTTTGCAGGTTTTCCTACTTACAAAGCATGTAGAGGTCTATAATTCTTATCATAGGTACACTTCAACTGTGAGAGACGGAATCTAAAACAAAAATCCAGAAAATCACATTGTATGATTTTTATGTAATTAATTTGCATTTTATTGCATTTTATTGCATGACATAAGTATTTGATCACCTACCAACCAGTAAGAATTCCGGCTCTCACAGACCTGTTAGTTTTACTTTAAGAAGCCCTCCTGTTCTCCACTCATTACCTGTATTAACTGCACCTGTTTGAACTTGTTACCTGTATAAAAGACACCTGTCCACACACTCAATCAAACAGACTCCAACCTCTCCACAATGGCCAAGACCAGAGAGCTGTGGAAGGACATCAGGGATAAAATTGTAGACCTGTACAATGCTGGGATGGGCTACAGGACAATAGGCAAGCAGCTTGGTGAGAAGGCAACAACTGTTGGCGCAATTATTAGAAAATGGAAGAAGTTCAAGATGACGGTCAATCACCCTCGGTCTGGGGCTCCATGCAAGATCTCACCTCGTGGGGCATCAATGATCATGAGGAAGGTGAGGGATCAGCCAAGAACTACACGGCAGGACCTGGTCAATGACCTGAAGAGAGCTGGGACCACAGTCTCAAAGAAAACCATTAGTAACACACTACGCCGTCATGGATAAAAAAATCCTGCAGCGCATGCAAGGTCCCCCTGCTCAAGCCAGCGCATGTCCAGGCCCATCTGAAGTTTGCCAATGACCATCTGGATGATCCAGAGGAGGAATGGGAGAAAGTCATGTGGTCTGATGAGACAAAAATATAGCTTTTTGGTCTAAACTCCACTCGCCGTGTTTGTAGGAAGAAGAAGGATGAGTACAACCCCAAGAACACCATCCCAACCGTGAAGCATGGAGGTGGAAACATCATTCTTTGGGGATGCTTTTCTGCAAAGGGGACAGGACGACTGCACCGTATTGAGGGGAGGATGGATGGGGCCATGTATCGTGAGATCTTGGCCAACAACCTCCTTCCCTCAGTAAGAGCATTGAAGATGGGTCGTGGCTGGGTCTTCCAGCATGACAACAACCCGAAACACACAGCCAGGGCAACTAAGGAGTGGCTCCGTAATAAGCATCTCAAGGTCCTGGAGTGGCCTAGCCAGTCTCCAGACCTGAACCCAATAGAAAATCTTTGGAGGGAGCTGAAAGTCCGTATTGCCCAGCGACAGCCCCGAAACCTGAAGGATCTGGAGAAGGTCTGTATGGAGGAGTGGGCCAAAATCCCTGCTGCAGTAGTGTGTGCAAACCTGGTCAAGACCTACAGGAAACGTATGATCTCTGTAATTGCAAACAAAGGTTTCTGTACCAAATATTAAGTTCTGCTTTTCTGATGTATCAAATACTTATGTCATGCAATAAAATGCAAATTAAGTACTTAAAAATCCTACAATGTGATTTTCGGGATTTTTGTTTTAGATTCCGTCTCTCACAGTTTTATGTGTACCTATGATAAAAATGACAGACCTCTACATGCTTTGTAAGTAGGAAAACCTGCAAAATCGGCAGTGTATCAAATACTTGTTCTCCCCACTGTACGTATCGGATCACAAAAAAATAAAAAATGTACATTACCGTGTAGTTTACCAATGAAATGGTCTGATGGTGATGTGGATATACTCAGTATACATATCCCAAAATAAATAAATAATCTCACTCCAATACATTTTAATAGAAAGTTAGCAAAAATAGATAAGATCTTGCTACCATGGAAAGGTAAATACCTGTCTATTTGTGGAAAAATCACCCTGATTGACTCTTTAGTAATAATATTCCAGTTTACCTATTTGCATACATAAATTATATGAGAAAAAAATATTTCATTTTATTTGGAACGGCAAGCCAGACCAAATTAAACAGGCCTATTTATATAATGAATATTCGGAGGGCAGAAATTAGTAAATATTAAAGCATTAGACCTCTCATTAAAGGCTTCAGTCATACAAAAATTATACTTAAATCCGAACTGGTTATCTAGCAAATTAGTAAGAATGTCTCACCCTATGTTCAAGAATGGCCTTTTCCCCTTTATTCAGATTACAACTTCTCACTTTCAGTTATTTGAAAAGGAAATCATCTCCCAAATATCACTATTTTTAAAACAAGCCATAGAAAACTGGTTGCAATTTCAATTTAATCCAAGGAAAGGACAGAACAAATATTGTGGTTAAACTCAAATATACTAATTGATTTAAAAAAAAAAGGTATAATCTTCGTAAATGATATCATAGGTAGGACTGGTGTAGTTATGTCGCACATGCAGCTAACAAAAACATCTGCTCTACCCAAAATTACAACCAACTAATTGCAGCATTACCGCAGAAATGGAAGAGGAAAGTGGAAGTGGGAAAAAGTAAGGAACTTGTCTGTCTGCCCTGCATTACACGCTGTAGGTGTCCTGGAGGGCGGGTAGTTTGCCCCCCTGTAATGTGTTGTGCAGACCGCACCACCCTCTGGAAAGCCTTGCGGTTGCAGGCAGTGCAGTTTCCGTACCATGTGGTGATACAGCCCGACAGGATGCTCTCAAATGTGCATCTGTAAAAGTTTGTGAGGGTTTTAGGTGCCAAGACAGATTTCTTTAGGCTCCTGAGGTTGAAGAGGCTCTGTTGTACCTTCTTCACCACACTGTCTGTGTGGGTGGTCCATTTCAGTTTGTCAGTTGCAAAGAAAAAGCCATATCTCAGACTGGCCAATAAAAATAAAAGATTAAGATGGGCAGTCTGAGATATGGCTTTTTTTTTGCAACTCTGCCTAGAAGGTCAGCATCCCGGAGTCGCCTCTTAACTGTTGACGTTGAGACTGGTGTTTTGCGGGTACTATTTCATGAAGCTGCCAGTTGAGGACCTGTGAGGCGTCTGCTTCTCAAACTAGACACTAATGTAATTGTCCTCTTGCTCAGTTGTGCACCGGGGCCTCCCACTCCTCTTTCTATTCTGGTTAGAGCCAGTTTGCGCTGTTCTGTGAAGGGAGAACAGACTGACGAGTTTCAGAAGAAAGTTATTTGCTTCTGGCCATTTTGAGCCTGTAATCAAACCCAAAATTGCTGATGCTTCAGATACTCAACTAATCTCAAGAAGGCCAGTTTTATTGCTTCTTTAATCAGCACAACCGTTTTCAGCTGTGCTAACATAATTGCAAAAGGGTTTTCTAATGATCAGTTAGCCTTTTAAAATGATCAACTTGGATTAGCAAACACAACGTGCCATTGGAACACAGGACTGATGGTTGCTGATAATGGACCTCTGTACGCCTATGTAGATATTCCATTAACAATCAGCCGTTTCCAGCTACAATAGCCATTTACAACATTAACACTGTCTACACTGTATTTCTGGTCAATTTGATGTTATTTTAATGGACAAAAAAATTGCTTTTCTTTTGAAAACAAGGACATTTCTAAGTGACCCCAAACTTATGAACAGTAGTGAATATACACACACATATACACCGCCTGTCAAAAGTTTTAGAACACCTACTCATTCAAGTTTTATTTTTTATTTTTACTATTTTCTAAATTGTAGAATAATAGTGAAGACATCAAAATTATGAAATAACACATATGGAATCATGTAGTAACCAAAAAAGTGTTAAATAAATCAAAATATATTTTATATTTGAGATTCTTCAAATAGCCACCCTTTGCCTTGATGAAAGCTTTGCACACTCTTGGCATTCTCTCAACCAGCTTCACCTGGAATGCTTTTCCAACAGTCTTGAAGGAGTTCCCACATATGCTGAGCACTTGTTGGCTGCTTTTCCTTCACTTTGCGGTCTGACTCATCCCAAACCATCTCAATAGGGTTGAGGTCAGGGGATTGTGGAGGCCAAGTAATCTGATGCAGCACTCCATCACTCTACTTCTTGGTAAAATAGCCCTTACACAGCCTGGAGGTGTGTTGGGTCATTGTCCAGTTGAAAAACAAATGATAGTCCCACTAAGCCCAAACCAGATGGGATGGCGTATCACTGCAGAATGCTGTGGTAGCCATGCTGGTTAAGTGTGCCTTGAATTAAAAATAAATCACAGACAGTGTCACCAGCAAAGCACCCCCACACCATAACAACTTCTCTTCCATGCTTTACGGTGTGAAATACACATGCGGAGATCATCCGTTCACCCACACCGCGTCTCACAAAAGACACGGCGGTTGGAACCAACAATGTGAAATTTGGACTCCAGACCAAAGGACAAATTTCCACCGGTCTAATGTCCATTGCTTGTGTTTCTTGGCCCAAGTAAGTGTCTTCTTCTTATTGGTGTCCTTTAGTAGTGGTTTCTTTGCAGCAATTCGACCATGAAGGCCTGATTGACACAGCCTCCTCTGAACAGTTGATGTTGAGATGTGTCTGTAACTTGAACTCTGTGAAGCATTTATTTGGGCTGCAATTTCTGGGGCTGGTAACTGTAATGAACTTATCCTCTGCAGCAGAGGTAACTCTGGGTCTTCCTTTCCTGTGGCGGTCCTCATAAGAGCCAGTTACATCATAGCGCTTGATGGTTTCTGCGACTGCACTTGAAGAAACTTAGAAAATTCTTGAAATGTTCCGTATTGACTGACCTTCATGTCTTAAAGTAATGATGGACTGTTGTTTCTCTTTGCTTATTTGAGCTGTTCTTGCCATAATATGGACTTGGTCATTTACCAAATAGGTCTATCTTCTGGATACCAACCCTAACTTGTCACTACACAACTGATTGGCTCAAACGCATTAAGAAGGAAAGAAATTCCACAAATTAACTTTTAAGAAGGCACACCTGTTAATTGAAATGCATTCCAGTTGACTAACTCATGAAGCTGGTTGAGAGAATGCCAACAGTGTGCAATGCTGTCATCAAGGGAAATGGTGGCTATTTGAAGAATCTCAAATATGAAATATATTTTGATTTGTTTAACACTTTTTTGGTTACTACATGATTCCATATGTGTTATTTCATAGTTTTGATGTCTTCACTATTCTACAATGTAGAAAATAGTAAAAATAAAGAAAACCCCTTTAATGAGTAGGTGTTCTAAAACTTTTGACTGGTACTTTATGTATATATATTGAAGTTAATAAAAAAACAGCTTGATCTTGCGATAGCTCACATTGTGTTTCACTTAAAGATGGAACTAAACGTGAGTGCCGCCGTCAGTCTGCTCGACCAGGCTAATCCTTACAGCCATAATTCATTAACTCTATCCCAATTAACAGTCAGCCCATAGAGCCCAACATGATAATGCAGAAGGCAGAGCCAAGCAGTCAGGCAGCCTTCCTTCCACTGGGGAACTGTTGGCTTCTGTTTCCATTATTTATCCTTTAGTAAACCTTCAGCCCTCTCACAGCGAGCACGGAAGTTTGGAGTGCTTAGTGCTGCAATGCTTAAATCAGCAAACCCCTTTACCACCTCCATTTGTGGGTGCTTTCACTGCAGATTCTTCCAAAAGAAAACAGTTGGTGTAATTGGTACGAGTCAACAGAAGAAACAGACATGGGTAACAACATGAATAATAAGAAAAGTGTCTCTTGGATCCTTGTTAAACTTGGAGCTGGTTACATTTGGGATTTCTACAAATGTCAACAGGATTCATAGAACAGATCAAATCAAATCAAATGTTATTTGTCACATACACGTGTTTAGCAGATCTTATTACGGGTGTAGCGAAATGCTTGTACTTCTAGCTCCGACAGTGCAGTAATATCTAACAATTTCACAACATATACCCAATACACACAAATCTAAGTAAGGAATGGAATTTAAGAATGTATACATATATGGACAAACAATGACAGAGCGGCATGGACTAAGATACAGTAGAATATTATCTCATCTCACAGTGGGAACCCACAGGGATGAGAGAGAGAGAGAGAGAGAGAGAGAGAGAGAGAGAGAGAGAGAGAGAGAGAGAGAGAGAGAGAGAGAGAGAGAGAGAGAGAGAGAGAGAGAGAGAGAGAGAGAGAGAGAGAGAGAGAGAGAGAGAGAGAGAGAGAGAGAGAGAGAGAGAGAGAGGGGAATAAGGGAAAGGTTCAGAAAGAGGTTAGACAACTATGTCAGGAACCAACTATTCTAAGCTAGAGAGAGGAGAGAGAGAGAGGAGAGAGAAAGAGGGGGGAGAACCAGAGTGAGAGAGTAGAGAGGGGGGAGAACCAGAGTGAGAGAGTAAAGAGGGGGGAGAACCAGAGTGAGAGAGTAAAGAGGGGGGAGAACCAGAGTGAGAGAGTAAAGAGGGGGGAGAACCAGAGTGAGAGAGTAGAGAGGGTGGGAGAGAGAGATAGAAGAGATACACAGAGAGAGAGGTCATGAGCAGATGAGCTCCTACATTCTTCAGCAAAAAAATATAGATTTAGAGTTGGATAAACTTGGATTATTTCACAAGGACATATACAGGATACTACCCCCCACAACATAATCTTCACTCCAAAATCAAAAACTCCAAATCTACAACATGATTTTGGACAAAATTACCTGAAAGGATTCCTACTACCAAGGATTCCTACTGCCAAGGATTCCTACTGCCAATGATTCCTACTGCCAAAGATTCCTACTGCCAAGGATTCCTACTACCAAAGATTCCTACTGCCAAGGATTCCTACTACCAAGGATTCCTACTGCCAAGGATTCCTACTGCCAAGGATTCCTACTGCCAAAGATTCCTACTGCCAAGGATTCCTACTACCAAAGATTCCTACTGCCAAGGATTCCTACTACCAAGGATTCCTACTACCAAGGAATCCTACTGCCAAGGATTCCTACTGCCAAGGATTCCTACTGCCAAAGATTCCTACTGCCAAGGATTCCTACTACCAAAGATTCCTACTGCCAAGGATTCCTACTACCAAGGATTCCTACTACCAAGAACTATCCAGCAAATGCTCAAATCAACAACCAGCAAAAGAAAGAACAGAATCCTGAAAGTAACATCCTACCTGGAACTGAGTGAGTAATGTTCAGTCTGAAGCTGCACTACAAGACCACAAGTATGTGGACACCTGCTCGTCGAACATCTCATTCCAAAATCATGAGCATTAATATGGAACCATTTCTGTATGGACCTCGCTTTGTGCACGGGGGCATTATCATGCTGAAACAGGAAAGGGCCTTCCCCAAACTGTTGCCACAAAGTTGGAAGCACAGAATCGTCTAGAATGTCATTGTATGCTGTAGCGTTAAGATTTCCCTTCACTGGAACAAAGGGGCCTAGCCCGAACCATGAAAAACAGCCCCAGACCATTATTCCTCCTCCACCAAACTTTACAGTTGGCACTATGCATTGGGGCAGGTAGCGTTCTCCTGGCATCCGCCAAACCCAGAGCTGTTCGTCAGACTGTCAGATGGTGAAGGGTGATTCATCACTCCAGAGAATGCGTTTCCACTACTCCAGAGTCCAATGGCGGCGAGCTTTACACCACTCCAGCAGATGCTTGTGTGCGGCTGTTCGGCCATGGAAACCCATTTTATGAAACTTCTGACGAACAGTTCTTGTGCTGACGTTGCTTCTAGAGGCAGTTTGGAACTTGGTAGTCAGTGTTGCAACTGAGGACAGACGATTTCACTACCACTTCACGGCTGAGCTGTTGTTGCTCCTAGACGTTTACACTTCACAATAACAGCACTTACAGTTGACCGGGGCAGCTCTAGCAGGGCAGAAATTTGACGAACTGACTGGTTGGAAAGTCACTGAGATCTTCAGTAAGGCCATTCTACTGCCAGTGTTTGTCTATGGAGATTGCATGGCTGTGTCCTCGATTTTATACACCTGTCAGCAACGGGTGTGGCTGAAATAGCTGAAACCACTCATTTGAAGGGGTGTCCACATACTTTTGTATATATAGTGTACTTCTAAAGCCAAGAAGTAAAATACATTACAATAATCTCTAGATATTTTATTCTACAAAGACTGAACGCTAAATTAAGACTACCAAATTTGCTAGGACAGAACAAACCCGGCTGCAACTTCAATTAGGTGTGAAGTGAGAGCTGTAAAAGCCCTTGAGCCCAACAATGGCAGCAGCGTTTCACAGCCTCCCCCTTCCAAATGGAGAGGCCTCTTTGGCCCCCTGCTCCATGGCTTCCCCCTCCGCAGAGGTCATCGCAGTACAGTACCCCTTGGATGTAAAAAAAAATTAGAAGGCACAGAAAGAGTATAAAAATAAGCTCCTCGTGGACGATCCAGAGACAACTTTCTGCTGACTGCTACAAAAATGAGAACATAAGCAACTTAGTCTTCCACACAGCCATCCCCTGGCATGGCACAGTGCTGTATTAACACAATCGATTAAAAATTACATCAAATTGATCAGAAATACAGTGTAGACATTGTTAATGTTGTAAATGGCCATTGTAGCTGGAAACGGCTGATTTTTTTAAATGGAATATCTACACAGGCGTACAGAGGCCCATTATCAGCAACCATCAGTCCTTTGCTGGATAGTTCTTGGCAGTAGGAATCCTTGGCAGTAGGACTCCTTGGCAGTAGGAATCCTTGGCAGTAGGAATCCTTGGCAGTAGGAATCCTTGGTAGTAGGAATCCTTTCAGGTAATTTTGTCCAAAATCATGTTGTAGATTTGGAGTTTTGATTTGGAGTGAAGATTATGTTGTGGGGGGTAGTATCCTGTATATGTCCTTGTGAAATAATCCAAGTTTATCCAAATCTAAATCTATATTTTTTTGCTGAAAAATGTAGGAGCTCATCTGCTCATGACCTCTCTCTCTGTGTATCTCTTCTATCTCTCTCTCCCACCCTCTCTACTCGCTCACTCTGGTTCTCCCCCCTCTTTACTCTCTCACTCTGGTTCTCCCCCTCTTTACTCTCTCACTCTGCTCTCTCTCTCTCTCTCTCTCTCTCTCTCTCTCTCTCTCTCTCTCTCTCTCTCTCTCTCTCTCTCTCTCTCTCTCTCTCTCTCTCTCTCTCTCTCTCTCTCTCTCTCTCTCTCTCTCTCTCTCTCTCTCTCTCTCTCTCTCTCTCTCTCTCTCTCTCTCTCTCTCTCTCTCTCTCTCTCTCTCTCTCTCTCTCTCTCTCTCTCTCTCTCTCTCTCTCTCTCTCGCTCTCTCGCTCTCTCTGTCTCTCTCTCGCTCTCTCTCGCTCTCTCTCTCTCATCCCTGTGGGTTCCCACTGTGAGATAATATTCTACTGTATCTTAGTCCATGCCGCTCTGTCATTGCTTGTCCATATACAGTGGGGAGAACAAGTATTTCATACACTGCCGATTTTGCAGGTTTTCCTACTTACAAAGCATGTAGAGGTCTGTAATTTGTGGTCCTCTGTAGCTCAGCTGGTAGAGCACGGCGCTTGTAACGCCAAGGTAGTGGGTTCGATCCCCGGGACCACCCATACACAAAAATGTATGCACGCATGACTGTAAGTCGCTTTGGATAAAAGCGTCTGCTAAATGGCATATTATTATTATTATAATTTTTATCATAGGTACACTTCAACTGTGGGAGACGGAATCTAAAACAAAAATCCAGAAAATCACATTGCATGATTTTTAAGTAATTCATTTGCATTTTATTGCATGACATAAGTATTTGATACATCAGAAAAGCAGAACTTAATATTTGGTACAGAAACCTTTGTTTGCAATTACAGAGATCATACGTTTCCTGTAGGTCTTGACCAGGTTTGCACACACTGCAGCAGGGATTTTGGCCCACTCCTCCATACAGACCTTCTCCAGATCCTTCAGGTTTCGGGGCTATCGCTGGGCAATATGGACTTTCAGCTCCCTCCAAAGATTTTCTATTGGGTTCAGGTCTGGAGACTGGCTAGGCCACTCCAGGACCTTGAGATGCTTCTTACGGAGGCACTCCTTAGTTGCCCTGGCTGTGTGTTTCGGGTCGTTGTCATGCTGGAAGACCCAGCCACGACCCGTCTTCAATGCTCTTACTGAGGGAAGGAGGTTGTTGGCCAAGATCTCGCGATACATGGCCCCATCCATCCTCCCCTCAATACGGTGCAGTCGTCCTGTCCCCTTTGCAGAAAAGCATCCCCAAAGAATGATGTTTCCACCTCCATGCTTCACGGTTGGGATGGTGTTCTTGGGGTTGTACTCATCCTTCTTCTTCCTCCAAACACGGCGAGTGGAGTTTAGACCAAAAACCTATATTTTTGTCTCATCAGACCACATGACCTTCTCCCATTCCTCCTCTGGATCATTCAGATGGTCATTGGCAAACTTCAGACGGGCCTGGACATGCGCTGGCTTGAGCAGGGGGACCTTGCGTGCGCTGCAGGATTTTAATCCATGACGGCGTAGTGTGTTACTAATGATTTTCTTTGAGACTGTGGTCCCAGCTCTCTTCAGGTCATTGACCAGGTCCTGCCGTGTAGTTCTGGGCTGATCCCTCACCTTCCTCATGATCATTGATGCCCCACGAGGTGAGATTTTGCATGGAGCCCCAGACCGAGGGTGATTGACCTTCATCTTGAACTTCTTCCATTTTCTAATAATTGCGCCAACAGTTGCCTTCTCACCAAGCTGCTTGCCTATTGTCCTTGAGCCCATCCCAGCCTTGTGCAGGTCTACAATTGTATCCCTGATGTCCTTACACAGCTCTCTGGTCTTGGCCATTGTGGAGAGGTTGGAGTCTGTTTGATTGAGTGTGTGGACAGGTGTCTTTTATACAGGTAACGAGTTCAAACAGGTGCCGTTAATACAGGTAATTAGTGGAGAACAGGAGGGCTTCTTAAAGAAAAACTAACAGGTCTGTGAGAGCCGGAATTCTTACTGGTTGGTAGGTGATCAAATACTTATGTCATGCAATAAAATGCAAATTAATTACTTAAAAATCATACAATGTGGTTTTCTGGATTTTTGTTTTAGATTCCGTCTCTCACAGTTGAAGTGTACCTATGATAAAAATGACAGACCTCTACATGCTTTGTAAGTAGGAAAACCTGCCAAATCGGCAGTGTATCAAATACTTGTTCTCCTCACTGTATGTATACATTCTTAAATTCCATTCCTTACTTAGATTTGTGTGTATTGGGTATATGTTGTGAAATTGTTAGATATTACTGCACTGTCGGAGCTAGAAGTACAAGCATTTCGCTACACCCGTAATAAGATCTGCTAAACACGTGTGTGTGACAAATAACATTTGATTTGATTTGATCTTTTCTATGAATCCTGTTGACATTTGTAGAAATCCCAAATGTAACCAGCTCCAAGTTTAACAAGGATCCAAGAGACACTTTTCTAAGTTCTAACGCCTTTACTTTACAGGCAACACATTTTCATATAGTGAGCAATTTCTAAAAACAAACTTTCTCACTCACCAAAATGTACAAAAGCCCAGAGCGTTCAGCATGTGCAATGTTAACGATTTCAAGACAAATCTAGTGCAGTGTGTGGTGAATCTCGTCAAGCTAGGTGAACATCTGACAGGGCACACTGGGAGTAGTTAGGAATTATTATTCATGTTGTTACCCATGTCTGTTTCTTCTGTTGACTCGTACCAATTACACCAACTGTTTTCTTTTGGAAGAATCTGCAGTGAAAGCACCCACAAATGGAGGTGGTAAAGGGGTTTGCTGATTTAAGCATTGCAGCACTAAGCACTCCAAACTTCCGTGCTCGCTGTGAGAGGGCTGAAGGTTTACTAAAGGATAAATAATGGAAACAGAAGCCAACAGTTCCCCAGTGGAAGGAAGGCTGCCTGACTGCTTGGCTCTGCCTTCTGCATTATCATGTTGGGCTCTATGGGCTGACTGTTAATTGGGATAGAGTTAATGAATTATGGCTGCGAGGATTAGCCTGGTCGAGCAGACTGACGGCGGCACTCACGTTTAGTTCCGTCTTTAAGTGAAACATAATGTGAGCTATCGCAAGATCAAGCTGTTTTTTTATTAACTTCAATATATATATACAGTACCAGTCAAAAGCTTTAAAACACCTACTCATTCAAGGAGTTTTCTTTATTTTTACTATTTTCTACATTGTAGAATAATAGTGAAGACATCAAAACCATGAAATAACACATATGGAATCATGTAGTAACCAAAAAAGTGTTAAACAAATCAAAATATATTTTATATTTGAGATTCTTCAAATATCCACCATTTCCCTTGATGACAGCTTTGCACAATCTTGGCATTCTCTCAACCAGCTTCATGAGGTAGTCACCTGGATGCATTTCAATTAACAGGTGTGCCTTCTTAAAAGTTAATTTGTGGAATTTATTTCCTTCTTAATGCGTTTGAGCCAATGTCACGCCCTGACATAGAGATCTCTAGTTGGTTTGGTCAGGGTGTGAAAGCCATTTTGCCTACCTTTAGTTGTGGGATCTTGTTTCTGTGTGTTTGGCTTGTTTGATGTTTAGCCTTTAGAACTTCACGTTCAATTGCTTTGTTATTTTGTCAAGTGTTTATTATTATAATTAAACATGTACGCATACCACGCTGCACCTTGGTCCAATCCTGTACTCAACGAATGTGACAGCCAATCAGTTGTGTAGTGACAAGTTAGGGTTGGTATCCAGAAGATAGCCCTATTTAGTAAAAGACCAAGTCCATATTATGGCAAGAACAGCTCAAATAAGCAAAGAGAAATGACAGCATCATTACTTTAAGACATAAAGGTCAGTCAATATGAAACATTTCAAGAATTTTCAAAGTTTCTTCAAGTGCAGTCGCAGAAACCATCAAGCGCTATGATGTAACTGGCTCTTATGAGGACCGCCACAGGAATGGAAGACCCAGAGTTACCTCTGCTGCAGAGGATAAGTTCATTAGAGTTACCAGCCTCAGAAATTGCAGCCCAAATAAATGCTTCACAGAGTTCAAGTTACAGACACATCTCAACATCAACTGTTCAGAGGAGACTGTGTGAATCAGGCCTTCGTGGTCGAATTGCTGCAAAGAAACCACTACTAAAGGACACCAATAAGAAGAAGACACTTACTTGGGCCAAGAAACACAAGCAATGGACATTAGACCGGTGGACATTTGTCCTTTGGTCTGGAGTCCAAATTTCACATTGTTGGTTCCAACCGCCGTGTCTTTTGTGAGACGCGGTGTGGGTGAACGGATGATCTCTGCATGTGTATTTCCGACCGTAAAGCATGGAAGAGGAGGTGTTATGGTGTGGGGGTGCTTTGCTGGTGACACTGTCTGTGATTTATTTTTAATTCAAGGCACACTTAACCAGCATGGCTACCACAGCATTCTGCAGTGATACGCCATCCCATCTGGTTTGGGCTTAGTGGGACTATCATTTGTTTTTCAACTGGACAATGACCCAACACACCTCCAGGCTGTGTAAGGGCTATTTTACCAAGAAGTAGAGTGATGGAGTGCTGCATCAGATGACCTGGCCTCCACAATCCCCCGACCTCAACCCTATTGAGATGGTTTGGGATGAGTCAGACCGCAAAGTGAAGGAAAAGCAGCCAACAAGTGCTCAGCATATGTGGGAACTCCTTCAAGACTGTTGGAAAAGCATTCCAGGTGAAGCTGGTTAAGAGAATGCCAAGAGTGTGCAAAGCTTTCATCAAGGCAAAGGGTGGCTATTTGAAGAATCTGAAATATAAAATATATTTTTGATTTGTTTAACACTATTTTGGTTACTACATGATTCCATATGTGTTATTTCATAGTTTTGATGTATTCACTATTATTCTACAATGTAGAAAATAGTAAAAATAAAGAAAACCCCTTGAATGAGTAGGTGTTCTAAAACTTTTGACTGGTACTGTATATATATATATTGAAGTTAATAAAAAAACAGCTTGATCTTGCGATAGCTCACATTGTGTTTCACTTAAAGACGGAACTAAACGTGAGTGCCGCCGTCAGTCTGCTCGACCAGGCTAATCCTCACAGCCATAATTCATTAACTCTGTGTATATGTGTGTGTATATACACTACTGTTCATAAGTTTGGGGTCACTTAGAAATGTCCTTGTTTTCGAAAGAAAAGCAATTTATTTGTACATTAAAATAACATCAAATTATCAGAAATACAGTGTAGACATTGTTAATGTTGTAAATGGCTATTGTAGCTGGAAACGGCTGATTGTTAATGGAATATCTACATAGGCGTACAGAGGTCCATTGTCAGCAACCATCAGTCCTGTGTTCCAATGGCACGTTGTGTTTGCTAATCCAAGTTGATCATTTTAAATGGCTAACTGATCATTAGAAAACCCTTTTGCAATTATGTTAGCACAGCTGAAAACTGTTGTGCTGATTAAAGAAGCAATAAAACTGGCCTTCTTGAGATAAGATGAGTATCTGGAGCATCAGCAATAGTGGGTTCGATTACAGGCACAAAATGGCCAGAAACAAAGAACTTTCTTCTGAAACTCGTCAGTCTATTATTTTTTTTCTTTTCTTTGGGGATGCTTTTCTGCAAAGGGGACAGGACGACTGCACCGTATTGAGGGGAGGATGGATGGGGCCATGTATCGTGAGATCTTGGCCAACAACCTCCTTCCCTCAGTAAGAGCATTGAAGATGGGTCGTGGCTGGGTCTTCCAGCATGACAACGACCCGAAACACACAGCCAGGGCAACTAAGGAGTGGCTCCGTAAGAAGCATCTCAAGGTCCTGGAGTGGCCTAGCCAGTCTCCAGACCTGAACCCAATAGAAAATCTTTGGAGGGAGCTTAAAGTCCGTATTGCCCAGCGACAGCCCCGAAACCTGAAGGATCTGGAGAAGGTCTGTATGGAGGAGTGGGCCAAAATCCCTGCTGCAGTGTGTGCAAACCTGGTCAAGACCTACAGGAAACGTATGATCTCTGTAATTGCAAACAAAGGTTTCTGTACCAAATATTAAGTTCTGCTTTTCTGATGTATCAAATACTTATGTCATGCAATAAAATGCAAATGTATTACTTAAAAATCATACAATGTGATTTTCTGGATGTTTGTTTTAGATTCCATCTCTCACAGTTGAAGTGTACCTATGATAAACATTACAGACCTCTACATGCTTTGTAAGTAGGAAAACCTGCAAAATCAGCAGTGTATCAAATACTTGTTCTCCCCACTGTATACAGTGTGTGTGTGTGTGTGTGTGTGTGTGTGTGTGTGTGTGTGTGTGTGTCAATGTCAATTAGCAACTTGTACGAGTCAATATACAAATCGCAGTATTATCGTCTCTTCAGCCTAACAGAGGGTAAAATTATCAGAATCTTGAATTTCTCGTTATATTACTCACATAGTAATTGGGTGGGTTTGGCTGAAACAGGCTCTCAGAACAGCTAAATGATTAGCCACTTTATCAGTATCCTCTGCGTTGGGTTTGTTCTTTGAACAGATTCATTAGGACTCCTGGCTTCTTTTGACTTTGATGGGTAATTATTAACACAAAAGCATATGATTACTTTTGCGATTTAGTCTTTCTGTGAAGACTGTCATTTCTTGTACTAATAAAAAACTACTATTTTTGTAAGACAAAATAAATTGGAAATAAGTCAGCATTTTATTGTTTATTCCCTGTCAATAGCCACTGACTTGAATATTAACACATTTTATAATCTTTTCAGATGGCACATCATATAACACTTGAAAGAGAATGTTTTCAGTACGTTCCTCCATTTCACTCGTCTTACAGGAAACTTGGGCAACCTCTGCATTGCTGATCAAAATCACATTTTGACTCTGACTTTGCTGTAATACTTTGAACAAACCTCTCTTCATCAGGTTATTTCTTCTGATTTGTTCTACAGTATTTCTCTTGTCAAGGTTGTATCTTCACCAACCAGACACAGAGCAGAAGATACTGAATGGAGCTCCCACGTTTACATTTGAAAGTACAGCTTGTAAGATATTGGCCATAGATGCTATGTCTGACTGTGCATAACACAGCTTGAAAATTGCATGTGTTGTATAAGAATTATTTTGTATCTTAGAGTAAAAACAACATTATGATTTGATATAATCATGGAACAATCTCATGCATACAGGCTTACTGTATCTACAGTGGTCTCGTGTAGCTCAGTTGGTAGAGCATGATGCTTGCAACGCCAGGGTTGTGGGTTTGATTCCCACGGGGGACCAGGAAAAAGTACATAGATGTATCCACTCATTACTATAAGTAGCTATGGATAAGAGTGTCTGCTAAATGACTAAAACTGTAATCTATTTGCTATTACAGGCATCTGCGGCTGTTGGCTGGTAATCAGAGGTATCCCTGGTTGGCTTCCAGTACAATCTATTTTTATTCCCTTAATCACTAAACCAATACTGTACCAAATAGTGCACATTATCAAAGACAATAGGATGGAGGGGAAATAATAAACAATGCATTTGGAATGGCAGTTAGCTGGAATGGCAGTTAGCTGGCTGTCACGATCGTCTAGTAGCGAAGTAGTAGACCAAGGCGCAGCGTGTGAAATGAACATGACTTTAATAGATAAAGCACAAAATACAAAACAAAACACGATCGAGAAGTCCACAGTAACACTGACTGAACACGGAACAAAAACCCACAAACACAAGGTGAAAACACACAGTTTAAATATGGCTCCCAATCAGAGCTAACGAGCCAACAGCTGACACTCGTTACCTCTGATTGGGAGTCACTCAATACAAACAAGGAAAACAACCACATAGACAACCCAACCAAACAGAACACAACGAAACGAACACACCCTGGCTCAACATACAAAGTCCCGGAGCCAGAGCGTGACAGTACCCCCCCCTAAAGGCGCGGACTGCGACCGCGCCTCAAAAACCCCAAACAGGGGAGGGCTGGGTGGGCATTACTCCTCGGAGGCGGCTCCGGCTCGGGCTTGACCACCACCCTTCTTCAATCCCCCGTAGCGCCCCCGGTCCGATCTGACCCAGCTGGTAGGATCTGGACTGACGACGCGCACCCCTGGCTTGGCGCGTGAGGCAGGAACGGACCGGACCTGGCCGACGATACGCACCCTAGGCTTGATGCGTGGATTCGGAACGGGCCTCACCAGGCTGACGACTCGCATCCCTGGCTTGGTGCGAGTAGCAGGAATGGGCTGGATCAGGCTGACGGCTCGCACCCTTGGCTTGGTGCGAGTAGCAGGGACGAGCTGAACCAGGCTGACGACTCGCACCCTTGGCTTGGTGCGAGTAGCAGGAACGGGCTGGACCAGGCCGACGACTCGTACCCCTGGCTTGGTGCGAGTAGCAGGAACGGGCTGAACCAGGCTGACGACTCGCACCCTTGGCTTGGTGCGAGTAGCAGGAACGAGGCTGGACCAGGCTGACGACTCGCACCCTTGGCTTGGTGCGAGTAGCAGGAACAGGCTGGACCAGGCTGACGACTCGCACCCTTGGCTTGGTGCGAGTAGCAGGAACAGGCCGGGCTGGGCTGGCAACGCACACCGTAGGCTCTGTGCGTGGAGCAGGAACAGGCTGGACCAGGCTGACGACTCGCACCCTTGGCTTGGTGCGAGTAGCAGGAACAGGCCGGGCTGGGCTGGCGACGCACACCGTAGGCTCTGTGCGTGGAGCAGGAACAGGCCGGGCTGGGCTGGCGACGCACACCGTAGGCCTTGTGCGTGGAGCAGGAACAGGCCGGGCTGGGCTGGCGACGCACACCGTAGGCTTTGTGCGTAGAGCAGGGACAGGCCGGGCTGGGCTGGCAACGCACACCGTAGGCTTTGTGCGTAGAGCAGGAACAGGCCGGGCTGGGCTGGCGACGCACACCGTAGGCTTTGTGCGTAGAGCAGGGACAGGCCGGGCTGGGCTGGCAACGCACCCCGTAGGCTTTGTGCGTAGAGCAGGGACAGGCCGGGCTGGGCTGGCAACGCACCCCGTAGGCTTGGTGCGTGGAACAGGGATAGGCCGGGCTGGGCTGGCAACGCACCCCGTAGGCTTGGTGCGTGGAGCAGGGATAGGCCGGGCTGGGCTGGCGACGCGCACCATTAACTTAGTGCGTGGAGCAGGGACAGGCCTCACCGGACTGTGGAGACGGATAGGAGACCTGGAATGAAAAGCCGCCACAACCCGTCCCGGCTGAATGCCTACCTTCACACACTCTGTGTGAGGCATCCGCACAGGACGTACAGGGCTGTGTACCCGTACCGACATGACAGCATGTGATACTGGAGCAGGATATCCGGGACCGCGGAGAGGCACAGGAGACCACGAGCGTTGAGCCGGCACACTCCGTCCTGGCTGCATACCCCCTTCGCACGACACGTGCGGGGGTGCTCGCACAGGACGTACAGGACTGTGCCGGACCACTCGTGGCACCGTCACGCTGCTCCGCATACCGCGGAACCTGCCCCGTCCCATGCTGCCATGCCTGAGTACGGGAAGTTGGTTCCGCTCTCCATCCCGGCCTCGCCAACCTGCCTTCTGGCCCCCAAAACCCGGTGGCCTCCTCTCCAAATTGCCCTGTGGCAGCCTCCTGCTGCCCAGCCGACCATGCCATGTGCCCCCCCAAAAAATTTTCTTGGGGTTGCCTCTCGTCCTTCCGACGATGGCCCTGCTGACGCCGTTGCTCTTCTCTCGCCAGGGCCTTGATCCTACCCCAAGGTCCCTTGCCCCCGAGCATGTCCTCCCAGGACCACGATTTGCCCACCTGGGCCATCGCCAGCCTCTCTATCTCCTTACCCAGCGCTTCCTCCCATGTCCAGTCTCCTTGCTCCTGGACACGCTGCTTGGTCCTTTTATGGTGGGTTTTTCTGTCACGATCGTCTAGTAGCGAAGTAGTAGACCAAGGCGCAGCGTGTGAAATGAACATGACTTTAATAGATAAAGCACAAAATACAAAACAAAACACGATCGAGAAGTCCACAGTAACACTGACTGAACACGGAACAAAAACCCACAAACACAAGGTGAAAACACACAGTTTAAATATGGCTCCCAATCAGAGCTAACGAGCCAACAGCTGACACTCGTTACCTCTGATTGGGAGTCACTCAATACAAACAAGGAAAACAACCACATAGACAACCCAACCAAACAGAACACAACGAAACGAACACACCCTGGCTCAACATACAAAGTCCCGGAGCCAGAGCGTGACACTGGCAGTTAGCTGGCAGTTTGCTGGAATGGCAGTTAGCTGGCAGTTAACTGGAATGGCAGTTAGCTGACAGTTAGCTGGAATGGCAGTTAGTTGGAATGGCAGTTAGCTGACAGTTAGGTGGAATGGCAGTTTGCTGGTAGTTAGCTGGAATGGCAGTCAGCTGACAGTTAGCTGGAATGGCAGTTAGCTGGCAGTTAGCTGGAATGTCAGTTAGCTGGCAGTTAGCTGGAATGGCAGTTAGCTGGCAGTTAGCTGGAATGGCAGTTAGCTGGCAGTTAGCTGGAATGGCAGTTAGCTGGCAGTTAGCTGGAATGGCAGTTAGCTGGCAGTTAGCTGGAATGGCAGTTAGCTGGCAGTTAGCTGGAATGGCAGTTAGCTGGCAGTTAGCTGGCAGTTATCTGGAATGACAGTTAGCTGGAATGGCATTTAGCTGTGATACATTGCAACATTAGTAGCATATCATGCAAATGATTACAAATTATGCTGCAGGGAGAGAGAGAGAGGGGGATATTTATGTTTCTTTGCTGACCAGAACATCGGGGGCCATCACTCTTGAGAGTCTTAGGAATTTGTTAGATTACATACAAAGTAAGCAGTCCTATTTACACTAGGAAGCAGTCCTATTTACACTATGTGCTGTTTAACTATCCATCATGTTTGTTGGCATCATACACTTTGAGGTGACACTATCTGCCCACCTAATGTATTACATGGACATGTCAGGCCAATAGGATAACATATATTATGTAGGCTACACTATCTGTATGTGCTATTGCAATACATGCTGCTTACGCATTAAAACAGCACAAATGTTAGAATCATAAATTACTATTAGGACTAAAAATGAAAGCAGAGGCAATAGAAATGTCTAAGCAACTGTTGGGGAGTAGAAACATTAGGGCCAGAGACTATATGGAAGAGTGAAGGGTCTGAAAAACATATATTTACAATATGACTCATAACCATGAGACATCAAATGACGGCACAGTGTGTCTGCAGAGGAAGGGGATGAAACTAAACAAAATAACCTGAAGAAACCAAACGACCACACAGCAACCAGTTGCTTGTCTTTGTTACGGCAACATTGTTTACCATCTAGCTAATAAATGTGCGAGGGTTGCAGATTGTGATTGTATTATCCCATTGTTTCATAGTTCCTGTGGTCCTGTAATGTCTCTATTGTCCACTCGTCTGTTACAGACAACATCATAACAGAGCATAAACCAATCAATAAAGTGAAACAGAAACCCAAGAGATCCTTTTAAAGAGCTCATCAGAATAGGGGCTATTGTTCTCTGAGTGAGATCAGTGGTGGAGCAGGTCTAGTTTCTGATTCGGCCTTCAGGTACCAAACAATGGACCTAATCCGGAACCAAATTAATGAGATATTGCTCCACTTTTCATGCGGAAGTGAAAAATTCCCCAAAAGCTACAGTGTGAAGGGTATATGAATCAAAATAACACTACACATGCTCTGCGAAACCCAACAGTAGCCCTCCAAAATACTAATCAACATTTGTTAGGTAAGATATTTTACATAACACAAACTATATGTCGTTTAAGTAAGTGCATTGTAAAATGAATGGAATTTCAGTTGGACTATTTCATAGTCATTTGTATTGCAGGGTGGACTTGTGTTTGCAGTGAACGTGGAATGGCGGACAGCTGTGTAGATAGCTGGAACAGAGTGTATGACGCAGAAGGTTAAGCGGAGTGACCTGTGCATATGAGCCTCAGAATGACTCGGGGTACCCAGGGAACATAAAGGGAGGTCTGCAGACTCCTCAGAATGCCTCAGGGTACCCAGGGAAAATAAAGGGAGGTCTGCAGACTCCTCAGAATGCCTCAGGGTACCCAGGGGACATAGAGGGAGGTCTGCAGACAGGAAGCAAGAACAGTGATCACACCATATGATGCTCATCATGGATCTAATGACAAGTGCAATAAACCACCATCAATAAATTACCATCAATAAATTACCATCAATAAACCACCATCAATAAACCACCATCAATAAACCACCATCAATAAACCACCATCAATAAACTACTATCAATAAACCACTATCAATAAACCACTATCAATAAATTACCATAAATAAATTACCATCAATAATCCACCATCAATAAATTACCATCAATAAACCACCATCAATAAACCACCATCAATAAACCACTATCAATAAACCACTATCAATAAATTACCATCAATAAACCACTATCAATAAATTACCATCAATAAATTACCATCAATAATCCACCATCAATAAATTACCATCAATAAGCCACCATCAATAAACCACTATCAATAAATTACCATCAATAAACCACCATCAATAAACCACCATCAATAATCCACCATCAATAATTTACCATCAATAAACCACCATCAATAATCCACCATCAATAATTTACCATAAATAAACCACCATCAATAAACCACTATCAATAAATTACCATCAATAAATTACCATCAATAAGCCACTATCAATAAACCACTATCAATAAATTACCATCAATTAACCACCATCAATAAACCACCATCAATAAACCACTATCAATAAATTACCATCAATAAAACCACCATCAATAAATCACCATCAAAGAGGGTGAAAATGTTAACTCTTAAGAGATGGTGCAAAGAACATATTTTATTTGCAATAAACAAAGGCTATACTGTACAATAAAGATCCATACAATCTATTCAATTCAAATACATTGTCTGTACACTGTATCCTTATTCCTTTCCAATAGATGTTCCCTGCTGCAATATTGCACGGCAATCCTACTGAATCATGTTGACGATACAAAAGCATGAACTTGATAGCAACATATTTGGAGACATCATGTCTGAAAGAGAGAACATAAGAGTTTCTACTCAGTATAATAATCACACCTGAGGGTCTCTAGTAGTTGTTTCTATTCTCCCTGCATGACAAATAAACATACTGATCCATAATGATCCATAACATACTGATCCATACGGATCCATAACATACTGATCCATAATGATCCATAACATACTGATCCAAAATGATCCATAACATACTGATCCATAATGATCCATAACATACTGATCCATAATGATCCATAACATACTGATCCATAACATACTGATCCATACTGATCCATAACATACTGATCCATACTGATCCATAACATACTGATCCATAATGATCCATAACATACGGATCCATAACATACTGATCCATACTGATCCATAACATACTGATCCATACTGATCCATAACATACTGATCCATACTGATCCATAACATACTGATCCATAATGATCCATAACATACTGATCCATACTGATCCATAACATAATGATCCATAACATACTGATCCATACGGATCCATAACATACTGATCCATACTGATCCATAACATACTGATCCATAACATACTGATCCATAATGATCCATAACATACTGATCCATAATGATCCACAACATACTGATCCATACTGATCCATAACATAATGATCCATAACATACTGATTCATACGGATCCATAACATACTGATCCATATTGATCCATAACATACTGATCCATACGATCCATAACATACTGATCCATACTGATCCATAACATACTGATCCATACGGATCCATAACATACTGATCCATAATGATCCATAACATACTGATCCATAACATACTGATCCATACTGATCCATAACATACTGATCCATACTGATCCATAACATACTGATCCATACTGATCCATAACATACTGATCCATAACATACTGATCCATACTGATCCATAACATACTGATCCATACTGATCCATAACATACTGATCCATAATGATCCATAACATACTGATCCATAACATACAGATCCATAACATACTGATCCATACTGATCCATAACATACTGATCCATACTGATCCATAACATACTGATCCATACTGATCCATAACATACTGATCCATACTGATCCATAACATACTGATCCATACTGATCCATAACATACTGATCCATAACATACTGATCCATACGGATCCATAACATACTGATCCATATTGATCCATAACATACTGATCCATACGATCCATAACATACTGATCCATACTGATCCATAACATACTGATCCATACGGATCCATAACATACTGATCCATAATGATCCATAACATACTGATCCATATGGATCCATAACATACTATTCCATAACATACTGATCCATAACATACTGATCCATGACATACTGATCCATAATGATCCATAACATACTTATCCATAATGATCCATAACATACTGATCCATAACATACTGATCCATAATGATCCATAACATACTGATTCATAATGATCCATAACATACTGATCCATAATGATCCATAACATACTGATCCATAATGATCCATAACATACTGATCCATACTGATCCATAACATACTGATCCATAATGATCCATAACATACTGATCCATAACATACTGATCCATAACATAATGATCCATAATGATCCATAACATACTGATCCATAATGATCCATAACATACTGATCCATAACATACTGATCCATAATAATCCATAACATACTGATCCATATTGATCCATAACATAATGATCCATAACATACTGATCCATAATGATCCATAACATACTGATCCATAATGATCCATAATATACTGATCCATAACATACTGATCCATAACATACTGATCCATACTGATCCATAACATACTGATCCATAACATACTGATCCATAATGATCCATAACATACTGATCCATAACATACTGATCCATAATGATCCATAACATACTGATCCATACGGATCCATAACATACTGATCCATAATGATCCATAACATACTGATCCATAATGATCCATA
Source organism: Coregonus clupeaformis (assembly GCF_020615455.1). Taxonomy (NCBI): domain Eukaryota; kingdom Metazoa; phylum Chordata; class Actinopteri; order Salmoniformes; family Salmonidae; genus Coregonus; species Coregonus clupeaformis. The sequence continues at coordinate 11,319,001 of NC_059204.1, read as the reverse complement.
ACATACTGATCCATAATGATCCATAACATACTGATCCATAATGATCCATAACATACTGATCCATAACATACTGATCCATACTGATCCATAACATACTGATCCATACTGATCCATAACATACTGATCCATAATGATCCATAACATACTGATCCATACTGAGCCATAACATACTGATCCATAACATACTGATCCATACTGATCCATAACATACTGATCCATACTGATCCATAACATACTGATCTATACTGATCCATAACATACTGATCCATACTGAGCTATAACATACTGATCCATAACATACTGATCCATACTGATCCATAACATACTGATCCATACTGATCCATAACATACTGATCCATAATGATCCATAACATACTGATCCATACTGATCCATAACATAATGATCCATAACATACTGATCCATACGGATCCATAACATACTGCTCCATACTGATCCATAACATACTGATCCATAACATACTGATCCATAATGATCCATAACATACTGATTCATAATGATCCATAACATACTGATCCATACTGATCCATAACATAATGATCCATAACATACTGATCCATACAGATCCATAACATACTGATCCATATTGATCCATAACATACTGATCAATACGATCCATAACATACTGATCCATACTGATCCATAACATACTGATCCATACGGATCCATAACATACTGATCCATAATGATCGATAACATACTGATCCATAACATACTGATCCATACTGATCCATAACATACTGATCCATAACATACTGATCCATACTGATCCATAACATACTGATCCATAACATACTGATCCATACTGATCCATAACATACTGATCCATACTGATCCATAACATACTGATCCATAATGATCCATAACATACTGATCCATACTGATCCATAACATACTGATCCATACTGATCCATAACATACTGATCCATACTGATCCATAACATACTGATCCATAACATACTGATCCATAATGATCCATAACATACTGATCCATAATGATCCATAACATACTGATCCATAACATAATGATCCATAACATACTGATCCATACGGATCCATAACATACTGATCCATATTGATCCATAACATACTGATCCATACGATCCATAACATACTGATCCATACTGATCCATAACATACTGATCCATACGGATCCATAACATACTGATCCATAATGATCCATAACATACTGATCCATATGGATCCATAACATACTGATCCATACTGATCCATAACATACTAATCCATAACATACTGATCCATAATGATCCATAACATACTGATCCATACGGATCCATAACATACTGATCCATATTGATCCATAACATACTGATCCATATGGATCCATAACATACTGATCCACACTGATCCATAACATACTGATCCATAACATACTGATCCATAATGATCCATAACATACTTATCCATAATGATCCATAACATACTGATCCATAACATACTGATCCACAATGATCCATAACATACTGATTCATAACATACTGATCCATAATGATCCATAACATACTGATCCATAATGATCCATAACATACTGATCCATAATGATCCATAACATACTGATCCATACTGATCCATAACATACTGATCCATAATGATCCATAACATACTGATCCATAACATACCGATCCATAACATACTGATCCATAATGATCCATAACATACTGATCCATACTGATCCATAACATACTGATCCATAATGATCCATAACATACTGATCCATAACATACTGATCCATACCATACTGATCCATAATGATCCATAACATACTGATCCATAATGATCCATAACATACTGATCCATACTGATCCATAACATACTGATCCATAATGATCCATAACATACTGATCCATAACATACTGATCCATACTGATCCATAACATACTGATCCATAATGATCCATAACATACTGATCCATAACATACTGATCCATAACATACTGATCCATAATGATCCATAACATACTGATCCATAACATACTGATCCATACTGATCCATAACATACTGATCCATAATAATCCATAACATACTGATCCATATTGATCCATAACATAATGATCCATAACATACTGATCCATAATGATCCATAACATACTGATCCATAATGATCCATAATATACTGATCCATACTGATCCATAACATACTGATCCATACTGATCCATAACATACTGATCCATAACATACTGATCCATAATGATCCATAACATACTTATCCATAATGATCCATAACATACTGATCCATAACATACTGATCCATAATGATCCATAACATACTGATTCATAACATACTGATCCATAATGATCCATAACATACTGATCCATAATGATCCATAACATACTGATCCATAATGATCCATAACATACTGATCCATACTGATCCATAACATACTGATCCATAATGATCCATAACATACTGATCCATAACATACTGATCCATAACATACTGATCCATAATGATCCATAACATACTGATCCATACTGATCCATAACATACTGATCCATAATGATCCATAACATACTGATCCATAACATACTGATCCATAACATACTGATCCATAATGATCCATAACATACTGATCCATAATGATCCATAACATACTGATCCATACTGATCCATAACATACTGATCCATAATGATCCATAACATACTGATCCATAACATACTGATCCATACTGATCCATAACATACTGATCCATAATGATCCATAACATACTGATCCATAACATACTGATCCATAACATACTGATCCATAATGATCCATAACATACTGATCCATAACATACTGATCCATACTGATCCATAACATACTGATCCATAATAATCCATAACATACTGATCCATATTGATCCATAACATAATGATCCATAACATACTGATCCATAATGATCCATAACATACTGATCCATAATGATCCATAATATACTGATCCATAACATACTGATCCATAACATACTGATCCATACTGATCCATAACATACTGATCCATAACATACTGATCCATAATGATCCATAACATACTGATCCATAACATACTGATCCATAATGATCCATAACATACTGATCCATACGGATCCATAACATACTGATCCATAATGATCTATAACATACTGATCCATAATGATCCATAACATACTGATCCATAATGATCCATAACATACTGATCCATAATGATCCATAACATACTGATCCATAACATACTGATCCATACTGATCCATAACATACTGATCCATACTGATCCATAACATACTGATCCATAATGATCCATAACATACTGATCCATACTGAGCCATAACATACTGATCCATAACATACTGATCCATACTGATCCATAACATACTGATCCATACTGATCCATAACATACTGATCTATACTGATCCATAACATACTGATCCATACTGAGCTATAACATACTGATCCATAACATACTGATCCATACTGATCCATAACATACTGATCCATACTGATCCATAACATACTGATCCATAATGATCCATAACATACTGATCCATACTGATCCATAACATAATGATCCATAACATACTGATCCATACGGATCCATAACATACTGCTCCATACTGATCCATAACATACTGATCCATAACATACTGATCCATAATGATCCATAACATACTGATTCATAATGATCCATAACATACTGATCCATACTGATCCATAACATAATGATCCATAACATACTGATCCATACAGATCCATAACATACTGATCCATATTGATCCATAACATACTGATCAATACGATCCATAACATACTGATCCATACTGATCCATAACATACTGATCCATACGGATCCATAACATACTGATCCATAATGATCGATAACATACTGATCCATAACATACTGATCCATACTGATCCATAACATACTGATCCATAACATACTGATCCATACTGATCCATAACATACTGATCCATAACATACTGATCCATACTGATCCATAACATACTGATCCATACTGATCCATAACATACTGATCCATAATGATCCATAACATACTGATCCATACCGATCCATAACATACTGATCCATACTGATCCATAACATACTGATCCATACTGATCCATAACATACTGATCCATAACATACTGATCCATAATGATCCATAACATACTGATCCATAATGATCCATAACATACTGATCCATAACATAATGATCCATAACATACTGATCCATACGGATCCATAACATACTGATCCATATTGATCCATAACATACTGATCCATACGATCCATAACATACTGATCCATACTGATCCATAACATACTGATCCATACGGATCCATAACATACTGATCCATAATGATCCATAACATACTGATCCATATGGATCCATAACATACTGATCCATACTGATCCATAACATACTGATCCATAACATACTGATCCATAATGATCCATAACATACTGATCCATACGGATCCATAACATACTGATCCATATTGATCCATAACATACTGATCCATATGGATCCATAACATACTGATCCACACTGATCCATAACATACTGATCCATAACATACTGATCCATAATGATCCATAACATACTTATCCATAATGATCCATAACATACTGATCCATAACATACTGATCCATAATGATCCATAACATACTGATTCATAACATACTGATCCATAATGATCCATAACATACTGATCCATAATGATCCATAACATACTGATCCATAATGATCCATAACATACTGATCCATACTGATCCATAACATACTGATCCATAATGATCCATAACATACTGATCCATAACATACTGATCCATAACATACTGATCCATAATGATCCATAACATACTGATCCATACTGATCCATAACATACTGATCCATAATGATCCATAACATACTGATCCATAACATACTGATCCATACCATACTGATCCATACTGATCCATAACATACTGATCCATAATGATCCATAACATACTGATCCATAACATACTGATCCATACTGATCCATAACATACTGATCCATAATGATCCATAACATACTGATCCATAACATACTGATCCATAACATACTGATCCATAATGATCCATAACATACTGATCCATAACATACTGATCCATACTGATCCATAACATACTGATCCATAATAATCCATAACATACTGATCCATATTGATCCATAACATAATGATCCATAACATACTGATCCATAATGATCCATAACATACTGATCCATAATGATCCATAATATACTGATCCATACTGATCCATAACATACTGATCCATACTGATCCATAACATACTGATCCATAACATACTGATCCATAATGATCCATAACATACTTATCCATAATGATCCATAACATACTGATCCATAACATACTGATCCATAATGATCCATAACATACTGATTCATAACATACTGATCCATAATGATCCATAACATACTGATCCATAATGATCCATAACATACTGATCCATAATGATCCATAACATACTGATCCATACTGATCCATAACATACTGATCCATAATGATCCATAACATACTGATCCATAACATACTGATCCATAACATACTGATCCATAATGATCCATAACATACTGATCCATACTGATCCATAACATACTGATCCATAATGATCCATAACATACTGATCCATAACATACTGATCCATAACATACTGATCCATAATGATCCATAACATACTGATCCATAATGATCCATAACATACTGATCCATACTGATCCATAACATACTGATCCATAATGATCCATAACATACTGATCCATAACATACTGATCCATACTGATCCATAACATACTGATCCATAATGATCCATAACATACTGATCCATAACATACTGATCCATAACATACTGATCCATAATGATCCATAACATACTGATCCATAACATACTGATCCATACTGATCCATAACATACTGATCCATAATAATCCATAACATACTGATCCATATTGATCCATAACATAATGATCCATAACATACTGATCCATAATGATCCATAACATACTGATCCATAATGATCCATAATATACTGATCCATACTGATCCATAACATACTGATCCATAACATACTGATCCATAATGATCCATAACATACTGATCCATAATGATCCATAACATACTGATCCATAACATACTGATCCATAATGATCCATAACATACTGATCCACACCATATAAGAGGGTTAGGATGAGGAACGGATATGTCCCCTCCCTTCAGTTGGCTTCATTCCCTATTTTCCTAACCATAACCATAGGATAAGTGAGAGGTCGCCCATGGTAAGTGACAACTTCACTTCCCACCCGGTCTCCAAATATCCCAGTGTCACAGTGTCAAGAGAAGCGATACAAGTCTCTCTTCATCACCTGAACTGTGCTGTGTCCCTTTTGAAATAGTTTGTTTGGAGTGATGGAAGAAGCCGTTCAGCATATGGCAGTCAGTCTGTGTGTTGTTTCTGTAATAAGGCAGTGTGTTATGGTGTGTGGGGTGAGGTGAGGTGAGGTGGGGTGTGGTGGGGTGAGGTGGGGGGGGTGAGGTGGGGGGGTGGGGTGGGGTGAGGTGGGGTGGGGTGGGGTGGGGTGTGTGGGGTGGGGTGGGGTGGGGTGGGGTGGGGAGGTGTGGGGGGGGTGTGGTGTGTGGGGTGGGGTGGGGTGGGTTGGGTGGGGAGTGGGGTGTGTTGTGTGGGGTGGGGTGGGTGGGGAGTGGGGTGTGTTGTGTGGGGTGTGTTGGGTGGGGTGGGGTGGGTGGGTTTGGTGTGTGGGGTGTGTTGTGTGGGGTGTGTGGGTTGAGGTGGTGTTTGGTGTGGTGTTTGGTGTTTGGTGTGTTGTGTTCAGTGGGAGTCACAGTGACTTGCCCTGGGGGGCTTCCTGGCTTCTGTTTGGCTGTCATGGTGATTTATCTGGCACTGATAAAACATGTGGAGGAAATGACAGGAAGAACCATTCCACTACAATATGTCTTCTTTTCCTCATGATTGCGTGAAAGGCAATTTAAATCAATCTGAGTCACAGTAAATGTATCCCTTTTCAACTGGTCAACTGAATAGAGGGAGGAAATGATAGATGAACTAGTGCAGTATAATGTGGAATAGAGGGAGGAAATGATAGATTAACTGGAGCAGTAGAATGTGGAATAGAGGGAGGAAATGATAGATGAACTGGAGCAGTAGAATGTGGAATAGGCTCTGTCGTAGCCGGCCGCGACCGGGAGACCCATGGGGTGGCGCACAATTGGCCCAGCGTTGTCCAGGGTAGGGGAGGGAATGGCCGGCAGGGATGTAGCTCAGTTGGTAGAGCATGGCGTTTGCAACGCCAGGGTTGTGGGTTCGATTCCCACGGGGGGTATAAAAAATAATGTATGCACTAACTGTAAGTCGCTCTGGATAAGAGCGTCTGCTAAATGACTAAAATGTAAAATGTAAATGAATAGAGGGAGGAAATGATAGATGAACTGGAGCAGTAGAATGTGGAATAGAGGGAGGAAATGATAGATGAACTGGAGCAGTAGAATGTGGAATAGAGGGAGGAAATTATAGATGAACTGGAGCAGTAGAATGTGGAATAGAGGGAGGAAATGATAGATGAACTGGAGCAGTAGAATGTGGAATAGAGGGAGGAAATGATAGATGAACTGGAGCAGTAGAATGTGGAATAGAGGGAGGAAATGATAGATGAACTGGAGCAGTAGAATGTGGAATAGAGGGAGGAAATGATAGATGAACTGGAGCAGTAGAATGTGGAATAGAGGGAGGAAATGATAGATGAACTGGAGCAGTAGAATGTGGAATAGAGGGAGGAAATGATAGATGAACTGGAGCAGTAGAATGTGGAATAGAGGGAGGAAATGATAGATGAACTAGGCACTGATTATTTTCTCTATCCTATTGAATGACCAGACCATGACCAGACCATTGACTGATGATTACATATATAATTACATAAAATAATTGCCTACCATTCAGCTGTTTTCTAACCTCATTGTCTGAACCGTTAACGTTAGGTAGCAAGTGGCTACTGTGCTTGAAATTTAGCTAGCTTGTTGCTACCTGGATAGCTACTAGTAAACAATAGCTGGAACGACCGAGCGAACAGACGCGAACTGGCTGAGTCAATTCAGTGGCTAGCTTTGCACTTGGCTAGCTAACAGTAGCTGCTAGGGGTAAGTCATAACCTACATTTGTGTTTAGTTTTTTACATATTGATAGCCCGAGTCATTCAAGGAATTCGGGACATGGGTGACTAGTTAACATTAGTTTGGCTCTCTCTGTGTGTTCGTGCCGTGAAAGGAGGGGTTCTTCTTTGTCTGAAAGCAATGGCTAGCTAGTTTGCTAACTATTCTAGCTAACTAACTGGCTGAATAAGTTGACGACGGACTCGCTCAAGCTGTCGGGACTAACCCACAACATTAGACACGGACACAAACGATCTGCTTGCGTGTTGATACACTGGTGGTGTGTTGTGGCCGAGTATTGGCGCTAAACCGTGTTGTTGGAGTCCGGCATGCTAGCTGGCTGTGGCGTCTTATGACTAGGTGCCAGGACGATTTTCACGGAATAATACTGCACCTAGTTAGCTAGCTGAATAAACTAAGTTAGTCTATTCCTAGAAAACATTGAACCGCTGTAGTTTACAACAATTATAGTTTCTGAGGTGGAAGTTGGGAGAGTTATATTTGGGAGTTGTGGTGAGGGAGGCCCCGCTCTCTCCTTTCCCAGATGTTTAGTTCATTTCATTCCGATCTCCTCTGCATTATTGTAGCCATCTGCTGCAGCCTGTCAACTATGCCTCTGCCTATCCCTGTTCTCTCCTCTCCGTACAGGCTACACAAATGCCTCACACAGCGTGGCTGCTGCCTCTCTAACCTGGTGGTCCCTGCACGCACCACCCACGTGGAGTTCCAGGTCTCAGGCAGCCTCTGGAACTGCCGTTCTGCTGCCAACAAGGCAGAGTTCATCTCAGCCTATGCTACCCTCCAGTCCCTCGACTTCTTGGCGCTGACGGAAACATGGATTACCACTGAAAACACTGCTACTCCTACTGCTCTCTCCTCGTCTGACCATGTGTTCTCGCATACCCGAGAGCATCTGGTCAGCGGGGTGGTGGCACAGGAATCCTCATCTCTCCCAAGTGGACATTCTCAATTTTTCCCCTGACCCATCTGTCTATCTCCTCATTTGAATTCCATGCTGTCACAGTCACTAGCCCATTTAAGCTTAATATCCTTGTCATCTATCGCCCTCCAGGTTCCCTTGGAGAGTTCATCAATGAGCTTGACGCCTTGATAAGTTCCTTTCCTGAGGATGGCTCACCCCTCACAGTTCTGGGGGATTTCAACCTCCCTACGTCTACATTTGACTCATTTCTCTCTGCCTCCTTCTTTCCACTCCTCTCCTCTTTTGACCCCACCCTCTCACTGTCCCCCCCCCTACTCACAAGGCAGGCAATACACTTGACCTCATCTTTACTAGATGCTGTTGTTCTACTAATCTCACTGCAACTCCCCTCCATGTCTCCGACCACTACTTTGTATCCTTTTCTCTCTCCCTCTGCTCCAACACTACTCACTCTGCCCCTACACAGATGGTAATGCGCCGTCGCAACCTTCGCTCTCTCTCTCCCGCTACTCTCTCCTCTTCCATCCTATCATCTCTTCCCTCTGCTCAATCCTTCTCCCTCCAATCTCCTGATTCTGCCTCCTCAACCCTCCTCTCCTCCCTTTCTGCGTACTTTGACTCTCTATGTCCCCTATCCTCCCTGCCGGCTCGGTCCTCCCCTCCAGCTCCGTGGCTTGATGACTCATTGCGAGCTCACAGAACAGAGCTCCGGGCAGCTGAGCGGAAATGGAAGAAAACTAGACTCCCTGCGGACCTGGCATCTTTTCACTCCCTCCTCTCTACATTTTCTTCATCTGTTTCTGCTGCCACTTTCTACCACTCTAAATTCCAAGCATCTGCCTCTAACCCTAGGAAGCTCTTTGCCACATTCTCCTCCCTGCTGAATCCTCCCCCCTCCTCCCTCTCTGTGGATGACTTCGTCAACCATTTTGAAAAGAAGGTTGACGACATCCGATCCTCGTTTGTTAAGTCAAATGACACTGCTGGTCCTGCTCACACTGCCCTACCCTATGCTTTGACTTCTTTCTCCCCTCTCTCTCCAGATAAAATCTTGCGACTTGTGACGGCAGGCCGCCCGCTTGACCCTATCCCCTCCTCTCTTCTCCAGACCATCTCCGGTGACCTTCTCCCTTACCTCACCTCGCTGATCAACTCATCCTTGACCGCTGGCTATGTCCCTTCCGTCTTCAAGAGAGCGAGAGTTGCACCCCTTCTCAAAAAACCAACACTCGATCCCTCTGATGTCAACAACTACAGACCAGTATCCCTTCTTTCTTTTCTCTCCAAAACTATTGAGCGTGCCGTCTTTAGCCAACTCTCTTGCTATCTCTCTCAGAATGACCTTCTTGATCCAAACCAGTCAGGTTTCAAGACTGGTCATTCAACTGAGACTGCTCTTCTCTGTGTCACGGAGGCTCTCCGCACTGCTAAAGCTAACTCTCTCTCCTCTGCTCTTGTCCTTCTAGACCTGTCTGCTGCCTTTGATACTGTGAACCATCAGATCCTCCTCTCCACCCTCTCCGAGCTGGGCATCTCCGGCGCGGCTCACTCTTGGATTGCGTCCTACCTGACCGGTCGCTCCTACCAAGTGGCGTGGCGAGAAGCTGTCTCCGCACCACGTGCTCTCACCACTGGTGTCCCCCAGGGCTCAGTTCTAGGCCCTCTCCTATTCTCGCTGTACACCAAGTCACTTGGCTCTGTCATATCCTCACATGGCCTCTCCTATCATTGCTACGCTGACGACACACAACTAATCTTCTCCTTTCCCCCTTCTGCGAATCGCATCTCTGCATGTCTGGCAGACATATCAGTATGGATGACGGATCACCACCTCAAGCTAAACCTTGGCAAGACGGAGCTGCTCTTCCTCCCGGGGAAGGACTGCCTGTTCCATGATCTCGCCATCACGGTTGACAACTCCGTTGTGTCCTCCTCCCAGAGTGCGAAGAGCCTTGGCATGACCCTGGACAACACCCTGTCGTTCTCCGCTAACATCAAGGCGGTGACCCGATCCTGTAGGTTCATGCTTTACAACATTCGGAGAGTACGACCCTGCCTTACACAGGAAGCGGCACAGGTCCTAATCCAGGCACTTGTCATCTCTCGTCTGGATTACTGCAACTCGTTGTTGGCTGGGCTCCCTGCCTGTGCCATTAAACCCCTACAACTCATCCAGAATGCCGCAGCCCGTCTGGTGTTCAACCTTCCCAAGTTCTCTCACGTCACCCCGCTCCTCCGCACACTCCACTGGCTTCCAGTTGAAGCTCGCATCTGCTACAAGACCATGGTGCTTGCCTACGGAGCTGTGAGGGGAACGGCACCTCCGTACCTTCAGGCTCTGATCAGTCCCTACACCCAAACGAGGGCATTGCGTTCATCCACCTCTGGCCTGCTGGCTCCCTACCTCTGCGGAAGCATAGTTCCCGCTCAGCCCAGTCAAAACTGTTCGCTGCTCTGGCACCCCAATGGTGGAACAAGCTCCCTCACGACGCCAGGACAGCGGAGTCACTCACCACCTTCCGGAGACATTTGAAACCCCACCTCTTTAAGGAACACCTGGGATAGGATAAAGTAATCCTTCTACCCTCCCCCCTTACCCCAACCCACCCCCCTTCCAAAAAAAAAAAAACATTGTAAAGTGGTTATCCCACTGACTATAAGGTGAATGCACCTATTTGTAAGTCGCTCTGAATAAGAGCGTCTGCTAAATGACGTAAATGTAATGATAATAAATGCTATTGGGATGTTTTACTGTAAAATAGCTCATGAGTGCAAGTATGATCATGACATCATTAGAACCATGTGTTTGTAACAGAGACATACCTGCATTAAAACAAATGCTACTTTATTACAGTGTTGGATTAGGGTTAGGTGATCATAACCCTAGACTGGTAATACATTGTACTTACAGCAGCAGCACTAACCCTTACCCTAAACCTAATCTTGGCATAACCCTAACCCTAACTCTAACCCTTACCCTAAACCTAATCTTGGCATAACCCTAACCCTAACCCTTACCCTAAACCTAATCTTGGCATAACCCTAACCCTAACCCTTACCCTAAACCTAATCTTGGCATAACCCTAACTCTAACCCTTACCCTAAACCTAATCTTGGCATAACCCTAACTCTAACCCTTACCCTAAACCTAATCTTGGCATAACCCTAACTCTAACCCTTACCCTAAACCTAATCTTGGCATAACCCTAACCCTAACTCTAACCCTTACCCTAAACCTAATCTTGGCATAACCCTAACCCTAACCCTTACCCTAAACCTAATCTTGGCATAACCCTAACTCTAACCCTTACCCTAAACCTAATCTTGGCATAACCCTAACTCTAACCCTTACCCTAAACCTAATCTTGGCATAACCCTAACTCTAACCCTTACCCTAAACCTAATCTTGGCATAACCCTAACCCTAACTCTAACCCTTACCCTAAACCTAATCTTGGCATAACCCTAACCCTAACTCTAACCCTTACCCTAAACCTAATCTTGGCATAACCCTAACCCTAACTCTAACCCTTACCCTAAACCTATTCTTGGCATAACCCTAACCCCAACTCTAACCTAAGATAAAGTGTCAACCAAATTGCTGTTGTCAGCTCACCTTGTAAATCAATGACTGGGGCCATTTAGCAGGCATTGTTCCCTATACCATAACCCCATATCTGACTTGAATATACTCCTGTATACAAGCCTTACATGGAAAACAAACAGGTTATCATCTGACCTGGAAATGATGAGCTCTGTGTGTGTGGGCAGTGTGTAAAGGCTGCAACCATGAGAGAGGTGTATTGAGGATGTTCCCCTGGGCGGAGGAACAGGAGAGCCTTTTCAATTATTCATGTCATGTCAGTAATGATCCAGCAAGCTGTCTCTGCCTGACAAATGTGAATGTGTGTGTGTGTACAAGTTTGTGTGTTTGTGTTTGTGTCTGTGTGTGTGTGTGTGTGTGTGTGTGTCTGTGTCTGTGTGTGTGTGAGTGTGTGTCTGTGTGAGTGTGTCTGTGTGAGTGTATGAGTGTGTGTGTGTGTGTCTGTGTCTGTGTCTGTGTGTGTGTGTGTGTGTGTCTGTGTGTGTGTGTGTGTGTGTGTGTGTGTGTGTGTGTGTGTGTGTGTGTGTGTGTGTGTGTGTGTGTGTGTGTGTGTGTGTGTGTGTTTGACCATGCGCGTGACCGTCTGTTAGAGTTCTGCCTCCAGGTTTTGTGAGTGAGACAGTGACAGGCCTGAGGGCTGCAGGGAGGGGGTGGATTTAGGGACTATAAGAGTGTAAAACTAATATGAAATTGAGGACAGACAGTATATTTAGTTAGAAAAATAAGAAACCAAATAGACTCAGGTGACTATTTTGGAGAAACACTTTGGAATAAACCAGTTAACCCGGTCTCTGCCCCAGCTGTGAGTTTTCCACCGGATTCACTTTCATTTCTGGGGCTTAGCCTAACACTTTCAAGGAGATTGACATGTTCTATCTTTGTCTTCCATACAGAAATGGTTTGTCGAGAACGGTATGGAAGAACTTCACTGGCCTGCACAGAGCCCTGTCCTCAACCCCATCAAACACCTTTGGGTTGAATTGGAACGCCGACTGCGAGCCAGGCCTAATTGCCCAACATCAGTGCCCGACCTCACTAATGCTCTTGTGGCTGAATGGAAGCAAGTCCCCGCAGCAATGTTCCAACACCTAGTGGAAAGCCATCCCAGAAGAGTGGAGGCTGTTATAGCAGCAAAGTGGGGATCCAACTCCATATTAATGCCCATGAGTTTAAAAGGAGATGTTCGACGAGCATATGTCCACGTACATGTAGTGTATGTTAAGATTAATGCATTAATGTAAATCGCTCTGGATAAGAGCGTCTGCTAAATGACTAAAATGTAAAATGTAGATAGACAAACAGGATGTTGGGAGTCTGAGTGGGACGAGGAGGAAGGGGTGCCAATCAATGCATCAAATCTCTGCATCACTCTAAATTACAGAGACCTCTTTGTTCCCCTTTCTCTTGATCTAGGATTTCCATGTTAGGTTCTACTGGTTCTGGTAATTGGTCTCGTAAGACACCAGGGACAGACGTAAACCCACCCAATAAGAATTAACTTACCCCACTCACTCTCAAAGTCATCTATTTGGCTTACTATCTACTGTGACTCCTGAATGATTATTCTATGGGTACAGGAGCAAAAGCTTGTAGAATATTCTTATCATGAATGAACAAGAAACACATGAAGGGAAGTGTTTGGTAAAACTTGTTTTTGATTCTTTCAATCTCAGCTGCAAGAGTGAGGTTACATGGGACGGGGTTACATGGGACGAGTCTACGTGAGATGAGGTTACATGGGACGAGGTTACATGGGACGAGTCTACGTGAGATGAGGTTACATGGGACGGGGTTACATGGGACGAGTCTACGTGAGATGAGGTTACATGGGACGGGGTTACATGCGACGAGTCTACGTGAGATGAGGTTACATGGGACGGGGTTACATGCGACGAGGTTATATGGGACAAGGAGCACCTTTTGAGTAAAGTTTAATTTCACATTATGAAGTACGAGACAGACACAAACATGATATTAAGTAGGACGTTCATACGAGCCTTAAAATCCAATTATAATCCAAAAGTAGTGTGAAATGCACTCATAAGTAACATTTGCTGGTGGTCTATGAGAACTCCCCCATGTTCTGCAACCAAATTGTGCGCATCGTCCTCGCATTGTCCTCGTATCGTCCTCGCATCGTCCTCGTGCGGCACAGAAAGGGGTCTATACATATTTCATATCTCCAAGACGTTCTGTACTAATGGTCTAGTTACTTGAGACAGAAATGAAAGTAGGGAGATTGGTCGGGAGGATGTGTGTGCGTATACCGCGACTGTCTAGCATTCCAAAGGTTGCGTGTTCAAGTCGCGTCAAGGACAACTGTAGCATTTTAGCTAACCCTTCCCGTAACCCTTATTCTAACCTTAACCCATTTCACCTAACCTGCTATGTAAATTATCCAAACCTTTGCCATTAGTTCTCCTAACCACCAGTGTAAATTCTCCCCTTAATTCTCCTTTGCTGTTACTTCACAACAAACCTCCTGGTCTCAGAGACATATGTATAATACTATACATCCTCTAATTCGTATGATATTATACGACCGCTATTCCATTTATAATGTAACCTAACATAACATTATATATCATACTAAATAAAGGGAACAGATTTACATACCAAATCCTACGAATTGCCCTGAGACCAGGTTGCCATGTCAAACCTCATGCTGAGAAAATAAAAGATAGGCTGAGAGAAGACTGTGGGAGGTGACAGTTTTTCTATGTACATTTTTTCTATGTAAATTTGTATTGATTTCTTGATAAATTGATTGACTTGTTGATGGATTAATTGATACCGTTGTGCCAAAGCCTGTCATCAAGAAGGTGTCTTCACTACAACCTCAAATCCCAAACCAGCATGAAGCACTCTTCCCAGTGGTTCCAGCAGCCAATACAGGCCCAGAGGTCAGCGTGTGGATCTGAACGGGTCACCTTCATCATTTTAATGACCATGCATCCATCCAGCCAGTTGGAACCCAACTCCTCTCATGTCGTTAATGTTTAGCTAGCTTTAATTAGCAAGAGCAGGACATTCTAATCAAAACAGTTAGTGGACCATAGCCTTGGGCAGGCCAACGGTTACAGCAGCACACAGCAAAGTGTCACTAATCATAGACTGTTCTCTCTGCTACCGCACGGCAGGCGGTACCGGAGCGCCGGGTCTGGGTCCAAAAGGCTTCTTAATAGCTTCTACCCCCAAGCCATAAGACTCCTGAACAGCTAATGAAATGGCTACCCGGACAATTTTAATGGTCACCCTCCAGTGTTGGAGACGTTTATTTGTGCGTATTTAGTTTGTTAGTAAAGTCGTCTTTACTTATCCTCTGTGTCCTGCGCCTGACTTCACCACCGCATACACATCAGCCTTTTGACAGCCTTGATGACAGCTTTGCACACTCTTGGCATTCTCTCAACCAGCTTCACCTGGAATGCTTTTCCAACCGTCTTGAAGGAATTCCCGCATATGCTGAGCACTTGTTGGCTGCTTTTCCTTCATTCTGCCGTCCGACTCATCCCAAACCATCTCAATTGGGTTGAGGTCGGGGGATTGTGGAGGCCAGGTCATCTGATGCAGCACTCCATCACTCTCCTTCTTGGTAAAATAGCCCTTACACAGCCTGGAGGTGTGTTGGGTCATTGTCCTGTTGAAAAACAAATTATAGTCCCACTAAGCCCAAACCAGATGGGAGGCGTATCGCTGCAGAATGCTGTGGTAGCCATGCTGGTTAAGTGTGCCTTGAATTCTAAATAAATCACAGACAGTGTCACCAGCAAAGCACCCCACACCATAACACCTCCTCCTCCATGCTTTACGGTGGGAACTACACATACAGAGATCATCCGTTCACCCACACCGCGTCTCACAAAGACACGGCGGTTGGAACCAAAAATCTCACATTTGGACTCCAGACCAAAGGACAAATTTCCACCAGTCTAATGTCCATTGCTTGTGTTTCTTGGCCCAAGCAGGTCTCTTTTTCTTATTGGTGTCCTTTAGTAGTGGTTTCTTTGCAGCAATTCGACCATGAAGGCCTGAGTCACACAGTCCCCTCTGAACAGTTGATGTTGAGATGTGTCTCTGACTTGAGCTCTGTGAAGCATTTATTTGGGCTGCAATTTCTGAGGCTGGTAACTCTAATGAACTTATCCTCTGCAGCAGAGGTAACTCTGGGTCTTCCATTCTTGTGGCGGTCCTCATGAGAGCCAGTTTCATCATAGCGCTTGATGGTTTTTGCGACTGCACTTGAAGAAACTTTCAAAGTTCTTGAAATGTTCTGTATTGACTGACCTTCATGTCTTAAAGTCATGATGGACTGTCGTTTCTCTTTGCTTATTTGAGCTGTTCTTGCCATAATATGGATTTGGTCTTTTACCAAATAGGGCTATCTTCTGTATACCCCCCTACCTTGTCACAACACACAACCTGATTGACTCAAACGCATTAAGAAGGAAAGAAATTCCACAAATTAACTTTTAAGAAGGCAGACCTGTTAATTGAAATGCATTCCAGGTGACTACCTCATGAAGCTGGTTGAGAGAATGCCAAGAGTGTGCAAAGCTGTCATCAAGGCAAAGGGTGATCATTGAATCAGCCTGTGGAGAACAGCCATTGGATCAGCCTGTAGAGAACAGCCATTGGATCAGCCTGTAGAGAACAGCCATGGGATCAGACTGTGGAGAACAGCCATTGGATCAGCCTGTAGAGAACAGCCATTGGATCAGCCTGTAGAGAATAGCCATTGGATCAGCCTGTAGAGAACAGCCATTGGATCAGCCTGTAGAGAACAGCCATGGGATCAGACTGTGGAGAACAGCCATTGGATCAGACTGTAGAGAACAGCCACTGGATCAGCCTTTAGAGAACAGCCATTGGATCAGACTGTAGAGAACAGCCATTGGATCAGCCTTTAGAGAACAGCCATTGGATCAGACTGTGGAGAACAGCCATTGGATCAGCCTGTAGAGAACAGCCATTGGATCAGCCAGTAGAGAACAGCCATTGGATCAGCCTTTAGAGAACAGCCATTGGATCAGCCTGTAGAAAACAGCCATTGGATCAGCCTGTAGAGAACAGCCATTGGATCAGTCTGTAGAGAACAGCCATTGGATCAGCCTGTAGAGAACAGCCATTGGATCAGCCTGTAGAGAACAGCCACTGGATCAGCCTGTAGAGAACAGCCACTGGATCAGCCTGTAGAGAACAGCCATGTACACATACCCTTTGGATATTCTACTCATGATCACTTCTGGAGTCATCATTCCATTCCACTGGGTTGATGTGATGAGGCACCTCCTTGGTTGGCTGTAACCTCCATCCACTGTGTCACATTTGTCACAAGGACGGATACTGACGTTTTGACACCTTGCACATTCACTCAGCAGTATAGCAGAAATCACCAACTCAGAGGGCCTCACAATCTCTTGACCAGGGGTTAAATTAGGACAGACTGGAGAGGAGCTGTCTCCCTGGGTTAGGAGACAGCATTTGTTGACACACCATTAAGGGTTAATTTCTGAAGTGATTCACACACTCGTTGCCAGGGCATCGCCACAACCCGCAAAATAACTTTTTTTCCCTCTATCTTTTCAAATCCCCGATATAAATAGCAGGCTTCCTTTAGAACACACAGGAGTGGTGGGTGGTTGTCGTGGTTCCACAGAGGAAATTGATTTAAAAGCGTGGTTCCCATGAAGTGTGCCAGCAATCAATCACCCTCTCCTTCTATCTCTCCATGTCTTTCTTCTTTCCATGTATTGATGGCAGGCGGGCAACTGCTCCTCTATCACTAACCACGTTTCCATCCACAGTTTTTATGTCATATTGTATATATATATATATATATTTTTTAAATCAGGACAGCTGTGATGGAAACAGGAAGTTTCGGTGTCATTTTCTAAATGTCGACAGATAATTTGTTCGTTCCACATGGTGGGATCTTTCTTTTGTGGGTAAAATATATTATGCGAGAAATGGCGGTGGAAACGCCTTTATGTGCAAATATTGATTTAATAACCATCATATATCTAAGTACATTTGGAGTCACGCGATGATCTGTTGTGTTGGCCTCTCACTATGACTCAGTTTATTGGGCTACAGATTAAATAAATTAGGATGAACTTCACAGGGTGGTAAAAGTGCACAGAGATGAGCTTGATGCTCCTTTCCAATAAATATTGAGGGTCTTATTCTGGTGACATGATGATCGATGCTTGACTACCGTTTGACAAATACAAATATTATCCATAATAATCTCCTCATGTAGACTACACAACCCGCACAGCATACCTGCACTGTATCTGCGAGCTGTTGGCTAGAGTGCAGGTGCCAAGACCAGAGTAGGCACATTTGCTATTTAACGCAACAGTTTTTGTGACAAAACTATCGATAGAGTTGAAAATGTGATGGAATCACATTGAACTTTAGATCTGTATTCGATCGTGATAGTTTAAGCGAAAAAGTACATTTTGTGTGATGCTACATCATCACGCACTGATTTTTATTTGAAACAAGTCAGTTTGGTGGAAACATACACTACATGACCAAAAGCATTACTTCCATTCAGACACAAGAGGTGTTTGATTGGGTTGAGGTCAGGGCTCTGTGCAGGCCAGTCAAGTTCTTCCACACCAATCTCGACAAACTATTTCTTTATTTAACGCGCTTTGTGCACGGGGTCATTGTCATGCTGAAACAGGAAAGGGCCTTGCCCAAACTTTTGCTACAAAGTTGGAAGCACAGAATCGTCTAGAATGTCATTGTATGCTGTAGCATTAAGATTTCCCTTCACTGGAACTAAGGAGCCTAGCCCGAACCATGAAAAACAGCCCCAGACCATTACTCCTCCTACATAAGCTCCCGACGTGCTGACGTTGCTTCCAGAGGCAGTTTGGAACTCGGTAGTGAGTGTTGCAACCGAGGACAGACGATTTTTACGCGCTACGCGCTTCAGCACTCAGCGGTCCCGTTCTATGAGCTTGTGTGGCCTACCACTTCACGGCTGAGCTGTTGCTGCTCCTGGACGTTTCCACTTCACAACATCAGCACTTACAGTTGACCGGGGCAGCTCTATCAGGGCAGAAATTTGATGAACTGACTTGTTGGAAAGGCGGCATCCTATGACAGTGCCATCTTGAAAGTCACTGAGCTCTTCAGTAAGGCCATTCTACTGCCAATGTTTGTCTATGGAGATTACATGGCTGTGTGCTCGATTTTATACACCTGTCAGCAACGGTGTGGCTGAAATAGCCGAATCCACTAATTTGAAGGGGTGTCCACATACTTTTGTATATATACAGTGCATTCGGAAAGTACTCAGAACCCTACCCTTTTTCCACATTTTGTTACGTTACAGCCTTATTCTAAAAGTCACACACCTGTCTATATACGGTCCCACAGTTGACAGTGCATGTCAGAGCAAAAACCAAGCCATGAGGTCGAAGGAATTTTCCGTAGAGCACCGAGACAGGATTGTGTTGAGGCACAGATCTGGGAAAGGGTACCAAAAAATGTCTGCAGCTTTGAAGGTCCCCAAGAACACATTCTTAAATGCAAGAAGTTTGGTATCACCAAGACTCTTCCCAGAGCTGAGTAATCGGGGGAGAAGGGCCTTGGTCAGAGAGGTGACCAAGAACCCGATGGTCACTCTGACAGAGTTCCAGTGTTCCTCTGTGGAGATGGGAGAATCTTCCAGAAGGACAAACATCTCTACTAAACTCCACCAATCAGGCATTTATTCTAGAGTGGCAAGACAGAAGCCACTCCTCAGTAAAAGGCACATGACAACTCACTTGGAGTTTGCCAAAAGGCACCTAAAGGACTCTCAGACCATGAGAAACAAGATTCTCTGGTCTGATGAAACCAAGATTGAACTCTTTGGCCTGAATGCCAAGCGTCACATCTGGAGGAAAGCTGGCACCATCCCTACAGTGAAGCATGGTGGTGGCAGCATCATGCTGTGGGAATGTTTTCTAGCAGGAGGGACTGGGAGACTAGTCAGGATCAAGGGAAGATGAACGGAGCAAAGTACAGAGAGATCATTGAAGAAAACCTTCTCCAGAGCGCTCAGGACCTCAGACTGGGGCGAAGGTTCAACGCAGGAGTAGCTTCGGGACAAGTCTCTGAATGTCCTTGAGTGGCCCAGCCAGAGCCCGGACTTGAACCCGATCGAACATCTCTGGAGAGACCTGAAAATAGCTGTGCAACGACGCTCCCCGTCCAACCTGACAGAGCTTGAGAGGATCTGCAGAGAAGAATGGGAGAAACTCCCCAAATACAGCTGTGCCAAGCTTGTAGCGTCATACCGAAAAAGACTTGAGGTTGTAATCACTGCCAAAGGTGCTTCAACAAAGTACTGAGTAAAGGGTCTGAATACTTATGTAAATGTTATATTTCAGTTGTTGTTTTTTTATAAATTTGCAAAAATGTCTAAAAACCTGTTTTTGCTTTGTCATTATGGGTTATTGTGTGTAGATTGATGAGGGAAAAAAACTATTTAATCAATTTTAGAATAAGGCTGTAACGGGCCTCCCAAGTGGCGCAGTGGTCTAAGGCACTGCATCGCAGTGTTGCGGCGTCACTACAGACTGGGGTTCTATCCCAGGCTGTGTCAAAACCGGCCGTGACCGGGAGTCCCATAGGGTGGTGCACAATTGGCCCATCGTCATCCGGGTTAGGGGAGGGTTTGTTACTTGGTTCATCGCGCTCTGGCGACTCCTTGTGGCGGGCCGGGCGCCTGCAGGCTGACTTCGGCCTTCAGTTGAATGGTGTTTCCTCCGACACATTGGTGCAGCTGGCTTCCGGATTAAGCGAGCGGGTGTTAAGAAGCGCGGCTTGGCGGGTCATATTTCAGAGGACACATGACTCGACCTTCGCCTCTCCCGAGCCTGTTGGGGAGTTGCAGCGATGAGACAAGATCGCAATTGGATATCACGAAATTGGGGAGAAAAAGGGGGTAAAAATAAAATAAAATAACAAGGCTGTAACGTAACAAAATGTTGTAAAGGTCAAGGGGTCTGAATACTTTCCGAATGCACTGTAGTGTACCATTGGTGGGGAAATGTGCATATTTTTATTTATGTGGATTCTAGAAAATTGTCACCAATTGGATGGAAACCCAGCTACTGTCTTTAAATTGCTCCATAGAAACTCGGCATTGGGTAAATCATTACACTGCACAGAGAGCATCCTATATTCCATCATGGCTGCTGTACACAGCCTCTCTCTTTATGCACAGCAGTATTTGGCAGTGAGGGGGCTTTTCTGTGGGGCTCAGCTGGAACAGAAGATGATAGGCTTTCTGTGCAGGAGGCCTATATGTATTGCCATTGTCTGCAAGAAAATTTGTTGTCTCCTCACAGCGCTGATTGGCAATATAATTCTGTGGCACCAGTGTGCAGCATTAGATGTGAGTGAGACGGAACATAACTATTCCTCCAAGAATCCCTCTGAGGGTATTCCACAAATCAACGAGAGATCCCTTGACCCTGGGCAAGTAAACAGAGTTGGAACACAGTGAGAGAGAGAGAGAGAGTCTGTGCCCCAAACTTTATCCGAAGGTTAAACATAATTTAATAGCTAGAACACAATAGGAATGAGGAATGACTGCAATTTGCATGCTCTGTTTTCACTTAAGCAGATGGCACCCATTAAAAAGTATCCTACCCCAAAAATAGTTAGTTCCAGCTCATGTATTCCTGCAAAGACTTCTCTACAGTGCACTGCACCCCAGAGATACTTAGCTATTTTGTGTAAATCCACAATTGTCATACTGCATCTCATACATTTAAGATTTGTCCCAAAATATCACACTTTCTTGAGAATCTTGGCACTTAAAGTGCAACTCTAAAGTCCAGTGTTTTGCTCTAAGCAGACCAGCTTGGTTACAATAAATCATTGATTTCCACCTGTGACAAAGCCCAGGGATACCATGGAGGCACTTATGCTGCAATCTCCTGGGTCCAGCCTGCTCCCCGGCAGATAAGCGCTTTACCTCCCAGTTGGTGTCAGCACTACATCACCTCCCTCCCCAGTCATCTGGAGAGGGAGCAACCCTCCTGGAAACACAGCTTCCTCTTTCCTCACCCCCAAGTCAGTCTGATGCTTCTTCTCTCATGGATCTGGTCTTAATGTGTAAACTCACATCGGCAGCACTGCTCACTGTTTTTGTAGCCAACAGCAAAAAAACATGAACCTACTCACTCTGCGTCCAAAGAGCTGTCTTGTCGCAGGTTATCATATAAACCTGGTCCCTGTACTAGGAGTGGTAATAACCTGGTCCCTGTATTAGGAGTGGTAATAACCTGGTCCCTGTACTAGGAGTGGTAATAACCTGGTCCCTGTACTAGGAGTGGTAATAACCTGGTCCCTGTACTAGAGTGTAACTGGTCCCTGTATTGAGGTAATAACCTGGTCCCTGTACTAGGAGTGGTAATAACCTGGTCCCTGTACTAGGAGTGGTAATAACCTGGTCCCTGTACTAGGAGTGGTAATAACCTGGTCCCTGTACTAGGAGTGGTAATAACCTGGTCCCTGTACTAGGAGTGGTAATAACCTGGTCCCTGTACTAGGAGTGGTAGAAGCCTGGTAAGCTCATGGGTCTACTCTCTGGATTCCTGGCAGTATCCAGGTATACTGTACTGGACTCTACTGTACTGGACTGTACTAGACTAGACTGTACTGTACTGTAATGTACTGTACTAGACTGTTCGGTACTACTGTATGTGCATTCTTGTTTCAGGGGGAAAGCAGTGCATTCCTGTGTCAGGGGGGAAAACAGTGCATTCCTTTTTCAGGGGGGAAAGCATTGATATGGAAGTTAGTTGGCCTGTGAAGACTAGGGGATAAATATTTCCCCTCTCTGTGGCCCTCCCCCGCTCTCTCTCTCAGCCCCCCTTCAGATCATCTGCCTGGCCCGGGATGTTGGTGAGTACTGTGGATGCTGCGTCAAGCAGCTGATAGCGATTCCGGCTGCTCTGAAATAGGTCAGAAAGAAGCTGATCAGTAAGATAGAGCGCCGACAGCTTTATCTCTGCAGGAGCTCTGTGAAGGTCCATACAGGTTTTTGATTCATAAACTTCTAAACTTTTCTCTCTCGCCGTCACCCTAGCATATTCTCTCTCTCTCTCTCTCTCTCTCTCTCTCTCTCTCAAAGTCAACTCTCAAAACCATTTTCCAAAACATTGACTCTGGGGAGGTCTTTTTCTAGATGCTTTCACATACTATTCCCCTTTGACCATGCATAGAACAGATGGACTTTTTACATGATTCAACATAAACTCCCAATAGATAAACACTTCAACCTCTAATAATAGGTTAATACTAGGCTAGGGCCAATTCAGTTCAATTTCTCTGATGGATAGGAGAAAAGTAAACAAATGCTTTGTCAATAACGTAACTCTCCTCAGCCTTCTCATCCCATGTGGAAGTGGTCCATCTACAGTTCTGCAGCATGTTATATTCAGCCACTAATGTGTTTGAGACATCACTCAGAGATTTAAGGTTGTCTTTAATTACACTGACGGAGAGATAATATCATCTAATAAACATCACTCACTAAATCAGCCATGACTCATTATCGCTGTCTGGATATTCTCATCGAAAATGAGGAATAGGTGTCCATACAGTAGGAGGATGTGATGGAGATGAACTTTACAACAGCAGTGTGAACAGAAGGCTCACAAGCCAGGACAGGAAAATCACCCCAGCAGTGTGAACAGAAGGCTCACAAGCCAGGACAGGAAAATCACCCCAGCAGTGTGAACAGAAGGCTCACAAGCCAGGACAGGAAAATCACCCCAGCAGTGTGAACAGAAGGCTCACAAGCCAGGACAGGAAAATCACCCCAGCAGTGTGAACAGAAGGCTCACAAGCCAGGACAGGAAAATCACCCCAGCAGTGTGAACAGAAGGCTCACAAGCCAGGACAGGAAAATCACCCCAGCAGTGTGAACAGAAGGCTCACAAGCCAGGACAGGAAAATCACCCCAGCAGTGTGAACAGAAGGCTCACAGGCCAGGACAGGAAAATCACCCCAGCAGTGTGAACAGAAGGCTCACAAGCCAGGACAGGAAAATCACCCCCAGCAGTGTGAACAGAAGGCTCACAAGCCAGGACAGGAAAATCACCCCAGCAGTGTGAACAGAAGGCTCACAAGCCAGGACAGGAAAATCACCCCAGCAGTGTGAACAGAAGGCTCACAAGCCAGGACAGGAAAATCACCCCAGCAGTGTGAACAGAAGGCTCACAAGCCAGGACAGGAAAATCACCCCAGCAGTGTGAACAGAAGGCTCACAAGCCAGGACAGGAAAATCACCCCCAGCAGTGTGAACAGAAGGCTCACAAGCCAGGACAGGAAAATCACCCCAGCAGTGTGAACAGAAGGCTCACAAGCCAGGACAGGAAAATCACCCCAGCAGTGTGAACAGAAGGCTCACAAGCCAGGACAGGAAAATCACCCCAGCAATGTTAACCAAAAGAGAGACGGAGAAGAAGAGGGAGAGAGAGAGAGAGGGAGGGGGAAAACGAGAGGGAGAGATTGGGGCTTTAATCGGGGGGGGGAACTATGTGAATTGTCAGCCAGTGAGGAGCGAACGTCTTGATGGAGAATTAAGCTCCAATGCTTATGTAAGCCGCCTCCACAAGCGTGGAGAATTTATGTAACAGGAAGGGAGACTGCACCTTCTTACAGAGAGCTCGGCAGGAGAGGAGGGAAACGTCTGGCACAGCCCCTACCACCCTTTTCTCCTTTCTAACCCCCTCCTGCTCCAAATAACACCTGCCGATCGTCCATTAAACTATCTGCCACAGAGTGATTGCTGCGTCTCAACCCGCTACGTTGTGTATGACGAGTGCTTTCACACATAATTAGACTCTTCTTCCGTACTGTACTGACCCTTAAGCGTTCAGTGCCTCTGCCTTGGCGAGGCCAGATCTGGTCAGTGTGTAATGTGCCCAGAGGAGTAATGGATCATATCTCTCTCTCGCTCTCTCGCTCTCTCTCTCTCTCGCTCTCTCTCTCTCTCTCTCTCTCTCTCTCTCTCTCTCTCTCTCTCTCTCTCTCTCTCTCTCTCTCTCTCTCTCTCTCTCTCTCTCTCTCTCTCTCTCTCTCTCTCTCTCTCTCTCTCTCTCTCTCTCTCTCTCTCTCTCTCTCTCTCTCTCTCTCTCTCTCTCTCTCTCTCTCTCTCTCTCTCTCTCTCTCTCTCTCTCTCTCTCTCTCTCTCTCTCTCTCTCTCTCTCTCTCTCTCTCTCTCTCTCTCTCTCTCTCTCTCTCTCTCTCTCTCTCTCTCTCTCTCTCTCTCTCTCTCTCTCTCTCTCTCTCTCTCAGCTCCCTCTCTCATTGTCATGCGTTTCCATCGGTACACTGTTCCCATGACAACAGCTTCTTCCCGGGAAGCAGCTCTCTCTCTCCTGCATCTCCATGGGTGGATGCTATACTAGCTCCTTCGGGATGATAGGGGACTAAGACATGCATTGGTATAAGCTAACCATAGACTCCTGTCATGTCAACAGCAATGGGTGGTGGTGGACAGTGAGGGCAGAATCCCAGTAGGCAGACCCTACAGTGGGCAGACCCTACAGTGGGCAGACCCTACAGTGGGCAGACCCTACAGTGGGGAGACTCTACAGTGGGGAGACCCTACAGTGGGCAGAACAGTGAGATAGGAACAAACAACAAAGTGGTTGCAAGGACCAATAGGGATGTTTTGTTTTTAATGATACTGGCTGCTACAACATCACAAAGCCTTTGATTATTGCTCCATCAGCTTTCAACTTACTCTTGAAAGTTGTAATAGTAGAATGCACAATTTTCGAAATTTGGTAGTGGATCATCAGTTTTCCTCTTGTCATGTCAGTCATTGCATACCTTAGAGAGCTATTTATAACTTGTCAGAAAATGTCCAGATCTACTAGTCCATGTCAGCTTATGTTTTTTAGCCCATAGATTTTGTAGTAATGATTGATATACTGAAATATCACATGAATACACATTAGACATGGCAAAATGTGGAGGGTGACTGATGGAGCGTGGGAAGTGGACTCTGTTGAACACAGCTGCGACACGTCAAGTGCATTCCACTCCGAGGAGAAAGATAAATAAGGGCAAGATTGGGCAAACCCTCTGAATCAATAATAATAATAATAATAATAATAATAATAATAATAATAATAATATGCCATTTAGCAGACGCTTTTATCCAAAGCGACATACAGTCACGCGTGCATACATTTTTACGTATGGGTGGTCCCGGGGAATCAACTCTCTGAATCAACTCTCTGGACAAACCCTCTGAATCAACCCTCTGAATCAACTCTCAAGACAAACCCTCTGAATCAACCCTCTGAATCAACTCTCTGGACAAACCCTCTGGATCAACTCTCTGAACAAACCCTCTGGGCTTTTATGTTCAAACCTTACGAGTAAATAGGAATCTGTGTGTGTGTGTATGTGTGTTTTGCATACTTTTCACAGCTAGAAAGTTACACGCACTTTAGGCAGTCCAAGTTGAGAATTTGCCCAATGTCCATCCATTCCAGGCTGCCGCTCTCCCTTCTTTTGTCATTTTGATGAAAGCACTCACAACACCCAGTGACAGAATCACATCGGAGTCACAGCAGGGCCTGTTCCAGGCATAAGACATCAGCGGTCGCTTAGGGGCCCCGGCCACTAGGGGGCCCTAGACGACAATTATTTAAATAAAAAAAATATGTCTCAACTTCCTATTGAGAGTAAGAATAGTAGAATACACTAGGTGCAATTTCAAAATGTGGTTGTGCATCCGCAGTTTTTCTCTTGTTACGTCAGTCACTGACAGTCACTCGATTAGCCATGTCAGCTAAAATGTCTTAGATTGGTAGTTAGTCTAGCCAGCTATATAACTTGTAGGAATCATGGCCGAATACCGACTGTGCATGCAGGGCACCTGTCCAGGGGCCCTGACCTCCAGGGGGCCCCCATTGATTTTGTGTAGAATGTGTAGAATTGCATGATATTAGCTTTAAAATTGCAAACATTTCTCTCCACCCCCATGGCAAAATGGGTAGAATTGCATGAAAATAGCTGTAAAACGGCAAAACATTTATCTTTGCCCCAAGGCAAAATGAGTAGAATTGCATGAAATGTGTTATACAATTGCAAAGTTCTCTTCACCCCATGGCAAAATGTGTGGAATTGCAGAAAGCGTGCTTTAAAAATGCAAAATGTTCTCTATGCCCCATGGCAAAATGTGTAGAAGTACAGGAAATTAACTTCAAAATGTATCTCCAGCGTCAAGAGTAGGGGGGTGGTCTCACTGTCTAATGGTCCGAATGAAAGATTATACCTTTTAACAGATGTGGGATGCTGTGGCCTGCAGTTTCACCTTGAAGGAGTCAACAGACAACCAATCATGGTCATGAGAAGGATTGTACTAACCACACAAAAGAAAAAGCACTATATTTCCGCATGACTCGTCTTCACCCTGTTATCATCCCCTCTAAGTGTACCTCTTCACCAACTTTTCACATGCTGACTGACTAAGCAGAGGAGGTATTTGTAATGCTGTTCTGACTGCAAAATGTTTTCTGTCCTCTCAACCCCCCCCATTAACAGGATACTCAGGATGAGGTGGGACTGGTAAAGTGGTCTGCAGTGATGGTTCTTTCTCTCTCCCTCTATCTTTCTCTCGCTATCTCTCTCCCTCACGCTCTCTCTCCCTCGCCGGCTTTTTGACAGTGCTGAAGGATTTGAAGAGCGGAACAGGCACAGGAGGTTGGTGGGACCTTAATTGGGGAGGACGGACGGGCTCGTGGTAATGTCTGGAGCAGAATAAGTGGAATGGTATCAAATACATCAAAACTAAGGTTTCCATGGTTTCCATGTGTTTGATGCCATTCCATTTGCTCCGTTCCAGACAATATTATGAGCGGTCCTCCCCTCAGCAGTCTCCAATGGTAACAGGACCGACCAGGTAGTCTGAGTTTGTCTGACTAATGTAAACAGTGAGTGATGCAGACCACAAGAGGTAGAGATTAAACTTTGGACACAAAATTTGAAGTTACTGTATATCTGGGGAAGGGTATACAAATGTTGATAGTTTACAATAGCACAGTCTCCATCATTGGGAAATGGAAAAAATACGGAACTACCCAGACTCTGCCTAGAGGCTGGCCGTCCGACCCAAACTGAGCATCCGGGCAAGAAGGACCTTGGTCAGGGAGGTTGACCAAGAACCCAATGACCACTCTGACAGAACTACAGAGTACCTTGGCTGAGATGGGAGAACCTGCCAGTCTCTACAGCACTTCACCAATCTGGGCTTTATGGGAGCGTAACCAGATGGAAGCCACTCCTGAGAAAAAGGCACATGACAGCACACCTGGAGTTTTCAAAAAGGCACGTGAAAGACTGAGATCCTAAGGCAAAAGATTCAGTGGTCTGATGAGACAAAAATGTAACTCTTTGGCCTGAATGCAAAAAGCGCTATGCTATGTCTGGAGAAAACCAGGCACAGCTCATCACCTGTCTAACACCATCCCTACCGTGAAGCATGGTGGTGCAAGCATCATGCTATGGGCATGCTTTTCAGCGGCAGGGACTGGGAGACTGGTCAGGATAGAGGGAACAATGAATGGAGCCAAATTTAGGCAAATCCTTGATGAGAACCTGCTTCAGAGTGCAAACGACCTTGGACTGGGGGCAAATATTTAAATTGAAACAGGACAATGACCCCAAGCATACAGCCAAAGCAACACTGAAATGGCTTCAGAACAAGAATGTGACAGTCCTTGAGTGGCCCAGCCAAAGCCCAGACTTGAATCCCATAGGAAATCTGTGGAAAGACTTGGAGATTGCTGTTCACCGCCGCTCCCCATCTAATTTAACAGAGCTTGAGAAAATCTGCAAGGAAGAATGGGAGAAAATCCCCAAATCCAGATGTGCAAAGCTGATACAGACATACACAAGACGACTCAAAGCTGTAATTGCTTCCAAAGGTGCTTCTACAAAGTATTTACTCAGGGGTGTGAATACTTATATATTTCATTTTCTGTATTTCATTTTCTGTTTTCACTTTGTCATTATGGGGTATTGTGTGTAGATGGGTGAGAAATAAATCGATTTAATCCATTTTGAATTCAGGCTGTAACACAACAAAATGTGGAACACATCAAGATGTATGAATACTTTCTGAAGGCAATGTATGTTATTGCAGAGCATGATCAAAAACGATTTACACTGCCGCCTAGTGGACAAAGATTAAAACTGCTTGTCAAAAATGACAAATCTTGAGATATAACGTTTTATTCAGGCCCCAGTTTTTCAAAACTTTTAATTCTGTAATCTTCTTTTTTTGCAATCCAGGATAGGATAATTTTGATCCAGATACCACAGGTTTTCAGTGCTTTGAACAGGCCTACACCTTGCCATCTTATGTACAGGTGGGACTACTTCTACACTGTCATAGGGAAACAGGGAGGAGTGAAAATACATGAATAAAGGTACCTAGATAAAAATATATATTTAGCCTACATATCAGTAAGTACATGCATTAATTTGATATTTCTCAATATAACAACTGGCCATCTACCTATACTGTGGTAAATTTAACATAATGAACCGTTGGTTTTCAGATTTAAGAAAACATTTAACACCTCGTCACCTTAGTTACAGTAAAATGTATTGGTTGGAGTGCCTTTCACCTTTCTAAATCCACCCTGAATCCACCCTTCCAGTGGGATAATAGTGTACTCCCGAGTGGTGCAGTGGTCTAAGGCACTGCATCGCAGTGCTAGCTGTGCCACTAGAGATCCTGGTTTCAGTCCAGGCTCTGTCGCAGCCGGCCGTGACCGGGAGACCCATGGGCGGCGCACAATTGGTCCAAGGTAGGGGAGGGTTTGGCTGGCAGGGATGTGGGTTTGTTTCCCACGGGGGGCCAGTATGAAAACAAAAAACATGTATGCATTCACTAACTGTAAGTCGCTCTGGATAAGAGCGTCTGCTAAATGACTAAAATGTAAAAAATGGATAAAGATAATCAAGATAATCGGCATCAAAACTATCCTAATCACCTTTAAGAAATGAGAAAATGACATTTAATCCTCAATGTCAGATTGGATTACCAAACCGAATCCCTATCCGGAGGATCAGAATCGAATTTTTCTGTTTTTAACAAACTAATTCTAACATTTAATCCTTTCTGATCAGATAACATTAGAAAAACTGAGACCTAGGGTATGGCAATGTGCCCAGCCTATACCCTGTCCTCATCTAACAGTGGTTCCCAACCTTGGTCCTCCAGTAACCACAACAGTACACATTTTATTGTAACCCTGGACAAGCACACTTGATTGAACTTGTCAACTAATCATCACGACCTCAATGAGCTGAATGAGGTGCGTTTGTCCGGGGCTACAACAAAAATGTGAACTGTTGGGGGTACTGTAGGACTGGAGTTGGGCTGTTGGGGGGTACTGTAGGACTGGAGTTGGGCTGTTGGGGGGTACTGGAGGACTGGAGTTGGGCTGTTGGGGGTACTGTAGGACTGGAGTTGGGCTGTTGGGGGTACTGGAGGACTGGAGTTGGGCTGTTGGGGGTACTGGAGGACTGGAGTTGGGCTGTTGGGGTTGTACTGGAGGACTGGAGTTGGGCTGTTGGGGGGTACTGGAGGACTGGAGTTGGGCAGTTGGGGGTAGAAGAGCATGCAGATGTCATGGTTATTCTCAAACTGTATCCATAGTTGTCAACAAGAAACAACCAGTAGCCTGACTAGTAGCCTGACTAATTTACATATTCCTTCAGCATTGAATGTAGGCTATGCCGTGCTGTCCAGTGCTTGTATTGAGGCACTATATTAATATTTTCAGTGGAGTCATTCTTCAGATACAACCCCCAGCTGGCCTGAACAGACAACAGGCATACAGACCTGGGTTGAGTGAGTCTGATACACGGGCTAAGTACATGTGGCAGGGTTTTACTCATTGTCATATTTCATGTGCTCTGACTCCATCTAGTGGTGAAGATTAAACTTGAACTTCCATAAACGCTATCAGTGATAATCATGGCAAGTATGGACAATGCATTTGAAATGCCTCTTTCTTATATTTGGATATTCATATTGAATACAGGCCTAATTGTACAATTCAAAAAAGACATTAAAGTAATTTAACCTTGAACTGGTGGGACCTTTTGCCCGTGCATTTTGTGGACCCTTCAAGAGTTTGCCGGCATCTAATGTATGCATACTATTGTTAAATACTGTAACGCTGTAATGAAACTGAGAGGTCTCTGTCATATGGCCATCGACCACCTCAAAGCAGGGATGGAATGTGTCCCAACCCAGCCTGCCCCACCCCAGCCTGCCCCAACCCAGCCTGCCCCAACCCAGCCTGCCCCACCCCAGCCTGCCCCACCTCAGATTAACAGAGGCACCCTGGACCCTGTCAACAGCTGTGTGTGTCTGAATAACTGACATTCCTCTTGTTCTTATGGAACAGCCAGGGTGCAGTAGCCTGGTCCCAGATCTGATTGTGCTTTTGCCTACTCCACTATCATTATCACGCATGACAATTCCATAAGGAGTTGTCCAGAGTGCAGAATCAGACTGGCACCCGGGCTAAGGACGCAGCTGGCAGTCAAAGAATCCTCACCATGCGTCCAATGGGCAGAGCCCCTCTCCATTGGTGGAGCACAGAGGCTGCAGACAGAGTGTAGGCCCCTCTATTGTCTTGAGCGGCCATATACATGAGGAGAATGTATCCTTTTGATATTGAGCATTGATATTTATATTTTGTCTGTCTGTTCAAAGGAATCCATCTCCAGCTGAGTCCACGTTGTCTCAGTTTGTGCATAAGTCCTCTGAATTTATCACAGTGTATTTCTATGGATCTTATGACTAAATGTCTGTGAAATCTACCCCCCAGTGCTGTGTTCAGTCTGAGGGAAAGGTAGAGTATACAATGGAGTCATTAGATGAGAGGACACATAACAAATGGCAGTGGTGGAGATGGCCTGGAAAGGCATAAACAGATGGGGAGTGTCAGAGTGCCTCTCTGCAATTCAACAGGCATAACTAATCCATCTTTATCTTTCTCGCCAGACTACACGCCCCTTGAAGAAATCCTGTTGCTAACTCCTATCAGCATTGACTCATCTGCATAATCTCCATACGGCTATTCAAAATCAGGATTTTCATCCATTACATAATTGCCTCTCTTAACCCCGTCATATTGCAGCCTAATATACAGTGGGGTCTGAAATTATTGACACCCTTTATAAAGATGAGCAATAATGACTGTATAAAATAAATAATTCAAATACTGAACTATATATATATATAAAAAGGGAAATTAAATTATTTTATAATAATACAATTGCTCAGAGAAAGAGATTTTGTTTAACAATGTTTTAATTGTAAATAAAAAAAATTTAAAAAGATTCTTATAAATAAAGTAGTCAAAAGTTTAGTATTTGGTCCCATATTCCTAGCACGCAATGACTACATCAAGCTTGTTGGATGCATTTGCAGTTCGTTTTGGTTGTGTTTGAGATTATTTTGTGCCCAATAGAAATGAATGGTAAATAATGTATTGTGACATTTTGGAGTCACTTTTATTTTAAATAAGAATAGAATATGTTTCTAAACACTTCTACATTCATGTGGATTCCAGTTGAAGCTGGTTGAGAGAATGCCAAGAGTGTGCAAAGCTGTCATCAAGGCAAAGGGTGGCTATTTGAAGAATCTCAAATATAAAATATATTTTTATTTGTTTAACACTTTTTTGGTTAGTGTGTTATGTGTTATTTCATAGTTTTGATGTCTTCGCTATTATTCTACAATGTAAAAAATAGTAAAAAAATAAAGAAAAACCCTTAAATGAGTAGGTGTGTCCAAACTTTTGACTGGTAGTGTATTTCTAAACACTTCTTCATGAATGTGGATGCTACCATGATTACGGATAATCCTGAATGAATCGTGAATAATGATGAGTGAGAAAGTTATAGAGGGTCCTCTCACCATTACTAATAACAGGGGATGTTAGCATGTCTTGGGGGTATGACCTTTAACCCTTTCTCACTCATCATTATTCACGGTTAATTCAGGATCATCCGAAATGACACAATATATTATTTATTTACCATTCATTTCTACTGGCCACAAAATAATAGCAAACAAAACCAAAACAAACTGCAAATGCATCCAACAAGTTTGTAGAGTCACAAGCTTGATTTAGTCATTGCGTGCTAAGAATGTGGGACTAAACACTCAACTTTTGACTACTTTATTTATAAGAATCTTTAGAGGTGTCAATCATGTTGACCCCCTACCTTTTTGAGAAAAACTATTATTACTTGTTAAACAAAATCTCTTTCTCTGAGCAATTGTATTAGTATAAAATAATACAATTTCCCCGGTATTTCAATAATTTATTTGATAGTCATTATCTCTATCAAGGGTGTCAATAATTTCGGACACCACTGTATTTCCTATCAGTGTGGAATCAGCAGTGTAACCCCTCCTACTATGTCGCATGGATATTTCATGGTGTGTCAGGATGGATGGATGGGGGAGAGATGGGCAGATCTATAGCCCCCTCCCTTTCCCTGACCACACCCTTCTGGAACACGCATGCAGCGTCAGACGGAACTCTGAACCGCTAATAGAGAGACACAGACACCAGCACGTGCAGCTTCTGGAACCAGCACACCCTGCTCTAAGGTAAGACATGCTCTCCATTAGTCTGCTACATATATTACATGTATATCATACTACATATGCTACATCTGTTAACATACGTGGAAATGTAGCCCATAAGGCTAATATCAGTGATTGCTGTCATTCATCTCCAGTGGTGTGGTCTTCAGGTAACCGACGTAATTAACAAATTGGTTGAACGCACAATCTGTGTCAGTATGCCAAAATATCTATCACGGTCCATATGCCACCCGTTTAATTGGACGATAACGCCGGTTACTTGATGTTCCACAGCAGGCTGGCTATTAGACAGCGTTACCCCAAAAAGACTGAGGACATTGGTGGTTTTAGAAGAGGATATTTTAGAAGGGGATGTTACTAATATAATGTAATATAACGAGATACTTTCTCTCCCTGGGTGGGGATTGATTACCTCTAGGAGGAGAAAGGAAGGGATGGATTCACACGAGGGGTAGAGAGAGTGAAGTATGGGTAGAAGGGTGTAGTCCGATTGAAGAATGGGTAGAAGGGGGTAGAGAGAGTGAAGGATGGGTAGAAGGGGGTAGAGAGAGTGAAGAATGGGTAGAAGGGGGTAGAGAGAGTGAAGGATGGGTAGAAGGGGGTAGACAGAGTGAAGGATGGGTAGAAGGGGGTAGACAGAGTGAAGGATGGGTAGAAGGGGGTAGACAGAGTGAAGGATGGGTAGAAGGGGGTAGAGAGAGTGAAGGATGGGTAGAAGGGGGTAGACAGAGTGAAGGATGGGTAGAAGGGGGTAGAGAGAGTGAAGGATGGGTAGAAGGGGGTAGACAGAGTGAAGGATGGGTAGAAGGGGGTAGACAGAGTGAAGGATGGCTGGAAGGGGGTAGACAGAGTGAAGGATGGGTAGAAGGGAGAACAAAGAACAAGCTCAATAGTACATAGAGGATCTGAGACGCTGACATGAGGGATCACTCAGCCAGGCAGAGAGACCAACACCCATCCATGAACATCTTAGAAACAGCTGCCCTTCACAACCCCCGTACACACACATACATACATACAGGGGTAGCAGTCTTGAAACTCTGTTTGGCTGAGATTATGACATCAGCCATGTTCCATTCTAAGGTGTGTCCATAATCATTGCCATACTGATGGTAACTACTGTCTTATTGACAGCTCTCTTTCTCCACTTACAGCCATCATGTCTGACAAACCCAATATGAGGGAAATCTCCAGCTTTGATAAGACCAAGCTGAAGAAGACGGAGACCAGAGTGAAGAACCCATTGCCAACCAAAGAAAGTGAGTGAATCTTGTCAATCTAGCTGTGTGATGAATGTACTTGAGCCAGGGCGCAGCCCTGTGAGGCCTGCCATGGGTTGTTAGATGGTTCACTGTTCTTACTGGCATCTCTCCCTAGCAACATGACCAGGCAAAAAAAAAAATGACATTATCTCCCGTCCATGCAAGGGCAACTGTGTGTGTTCAGGGGGAGGGTATTGTATATAATAGGTTGATTGACAAAGGAAATGCAAATATGTGACAGATTAACTAAAGCATTAACCAAGGATTCCTTATAAAAGACACATTGTACTGTACCCTGTCCCAAATAAGGGAGGAGTTCTCTTAATTTACATACATTTTACATGGTGACAGTGGTGATGAGTCAACATCTGTGCTTCACTCGAGCTGCAATCTGTGAAAGTGATCTTCTTAGTCAGGGTGTCTCAGCCATCTCACAACCATTTTGCCTTAAGGGAGGATGAGAGAAGTTCATTGTATCATCCGTATCGTTCAATAATGGAAATATGTTTATTATTCATGAATATCAGAG
Organism: Coregonus clupeaformis; assembly: GCF_020615455.1. Taxonomy (NCBI): domain Eukaryota; kingdom Metazoa; phylum Chordata; class Actinopteri; order Salmoniformes; family Salmonidae; genus Coregonus; species Coregonus clupeaformis. The sequence goes on along the minus strand of NC_059204.1, from coordinate 11,282,770 downwards.
ATGGCGGTCTTCATTGCAAAGGGTTCAACATTTGCTTTGTTTCTCTGTTGTAGCAATCGATCAAGAGAGGAAGCGAGAGCCATCGCCTTGACCAGAGGAAGAGAAGAGTTTCAGACAAGCTACTTTAATATGATTATCTGACCTATGTCTGCCAAGAACCAACACTATAACAGGACCTTGACTTTTATCACACTGGTGCTAAAAAAATATCTGATGTGGAAAGATCTGATGTGATTGGTCAAAAGAAAAGATCAGTATTGGGCTGCCTGTGTAAACACCGCCTTAGTCCGAGTAATAAAGGCGACACTGAGAAAAAACGGGTTCATTTTATGTTAACAGGTTGTGTCCTCAATAAATTCAAGTACACTACAGGCCTAAAGAAAAGTCCCAGTCACACTGGCAGCTATTTAACAGTATATTGTGGTTTGTTATCCTCTTCAGATATACAGTCTTCCACATTTCCCAAAACCTTAGAATAGCAGCTGCAATTTAATAAACATTGATTAGTGGCTAGCCTGGGTGCCAGTCAGTTTCTGCTCTCTTGCCAACTCCTTGTCAAATAGTTTGGCTTGATAATGGAGTAGGCAAAAGCACAAATAGATCTGGGACCAGGCTAATTGGTTGTAGCCTACCTCGATTAGTTGACCTGTCTTGGCACTTTTGGAGGACTGTTGTTCATGACATATTACCATTTGTTTAGATTTAATTACAAGTAATCTTGCTTTTTACTACATTTTGACATTGTTAAAAGGATGTTTCCGCCCGGTTTCAAACCAGGGACCTGCAAATATCGCTGAAGAGCAAGGAGGGGGATTTTCAACACTGATTGGCTCCTGTGAAATGACACAAGGAATATTATTTTCAGTGTGTCAATTCAATCAAATTCCTAGCCTGAGTGCCAGTATGTTTGTGCCAACTCCTTGTCATGCCAAACATGACAATTTAATTTGGCCTGACAATGAACAATTGAGTTGGCAAGAGCACAAACAGATCTGGGACCAGGCTGAGACTATCAAATTCCCACATAAAAAAAAAGTTTGACTGCACCATGAAAGAACATTGTTTGCTCTAACATTTGCTACGTTGCGGAACGGTTTGTACTGAACGACAAGTTTCCCCAAAATGTTATTGAACAGACTGAGGTACGTTTGCTGGGTGTGGCTTGAAGTAATGAGTGACCTATTTAAAGGGCAGTGGCCATGCTAACCTCGTTCCCCACCCCATTTTTCAACTGGTAATTCAGTACCGCACCGTTGCAGTTCAATTGAACATTCCATAACATGAAAACATACGTACCGAATGCCACCATGTTCAATACAATTGACCTACAGCCTGTATACTATAAGTGAAACGCTTCACAGACCATTTGTCACTGGATACTGTAGAACTCTCAAACACAACTATGGACCGCGACACCAGTTCAACAGCTTTTTTTTTTCTTTTTTCTTCAATGTTCCCCTCTAATCAGGGACTGATTTAGACCTGGTACACCAGGTGTGTGCAATTAAATCAGGTAGAACAGGAAACCAGCAGGCGGGACCTCGTAGGGTAAGAGTTGAGTACCCCTGCTGTAGAAAAAAAAATTGCATCTCCAAGTCACTCAACATACACTGCTCAAAAAAATAAAGGGAACACTTAAACAACACAATGTAACTCCAAGTCAATCACACTTCTGTGAAATCAAACTGTTCACTTAGGAAGCAACACTGATTGACAATACATTTCACATGCTGTTGTGCAAATGGAATAGACAACAGGTGGAAATTATAGGCAATTAGCAAGACACCCCCAATAAAGGACTGGTTTTGCAGGTGGTGACCACAGACCACTTCTCAGTTCCTATGCTTCCTGGCTGATGTTTTGGTCACTTTTGAATGCTGGCGGTGCATTCACTCTAGTGGTAGCATGAGACGGAGTCTACAACCCACACAAGGGGCTCAGGTAGTGCAGCTCATCCAGGATGGCACATCAATGCGAGCTGTGGCAAGAAGGTTTGCTGTGTCTGTCAGCGTAGTGTCCAGAGCATGGAGGCGCTACCAGGAGACAGGCCAGTACATCAGGAGACGTGGAGGAGGCCGTAGGAGGGCAACAACCCAGCAGCAGGACTGCTACCTCCGCCTTTGTGCAAGGAGGAGCAGGAGGAGCACTGCCAGAGCCCTGCAAAATGACCTCCAGCAGGCCACAAATGTGCATGTGTCTGCTCAAACGGTCAGAAACAGACTCCATGCGGGTGGTATGAGGGCCCGACGTCCAAAGGTCGGGGTTGTGCTTACAGCCCAACACCGTGCAGGACGTTTGGCATTTGCCAGAGAACACCAAGATTGGCAAATTCGCCACTGGCGCCCTGTACTCTTCACAGATGAAAGCAGGTTCACACTGAGCACATGTGACAGACGTGACAGAGTCTGGAGACGCTGTGGAGAACGTTCTGCTGCCTGCAACATCCTCCAGCATGACCGGTTTGGCGGTGGGTCAGTCATGGTGTGGGGTGGCATTTCTTTGGGGGGCCGCACAGCCCTCCATGTGCTCGCCAGAGGTAGCCTGACTGCCATTAGGTACCGAGATGAGATCCTCAGACCTCTTGTGAGACCATATGCTGGTGCGGTTGGCCCTGGGTTCCTCCTAATGCAAGACCTCATGTGGCTGGAGTGTCAGCAGTTCCTGCAAGAGGAAGGCATTGATGCTATGGACTGGCCCGCCCGTTCCCCAGACCTGAATCCAATTGAGCACATCTGGGACATCATGTCTCGCTCCATCCAACGCCACGTTGCACCACAGACTGTCCAGGAGTTGGCGGATGCTTTAGTCCAGGTCTGGGAGGAGATCCCTCAGGAGACCATCCGTCACCTCATCAGGAGCATGCCCAGGCATTGTAGGGAGGTCATACAGGCACGTGGAGGACACACACACTACTGAGCCTCATTTTGACTTGTTTTAAGGACATTACATCAAAGTTGGATCAGTCTGTAGTGTGGTTTTCCACTTTAATTTTGAGGGTGACTCCAAATCCAGACCTCAATGGGTTGATAAATTTGATTTCCATTGATAATGTGTGATTTTGTCAGCACATTCAACTATGTAAAGAAAAAAGTATTTAAGATTATTTCATTCATTCAGATCTAGGATGTTTTATTTTAGTGTTCCCTTTATTTTTTTGAGCAGTGTATTTTAAAACACACTTAGGCCACAATTGCAAACCACTACTGTCCACTTTGGCTAGATGTAGCCCCTCAAACACATTAGTAGGTTGTGTGTTCGTTTTGCAATGTATACAGCTGCATTTACACAGGCAGCCCAAATCCCATGTAAAATATTTTATTCGTCCTTTGACCAATAAGCACAGAACTTTAGCCAATAATTGGGCAAAAGAACAGATTTGGGCTGCCTGTGTAAATGCAGCCATAAACAATATGAAAGCAACACTTGTCAGCAAACAGTTTGAAAAGCTGTTTTAAAATAGTCATCTCAAATACATAATGACTTAGCTGAAGGTATTTAGACAACCCCATGTGTATGCCAATAACTTTAAATTCAATTCCAAAACTAAATTAGCCATTCGATGAATTTAACACTAAAACAGTATCCATAAGTTACGCATTAAAACAGAGATGGACACAAATTATAAACCAAAATGTTTATTTCTAACAATTTGCCAAAGACACTGGTGGAATGAAATTCCAGAGAGGCTGCAACCCCCTTGCAATATTTTGCAGGCTTTAAGCATCAACTAGATGTTCTATAAAATGCCACTTAACACAGGTCAAAATTAAAATGAATCCAAAATATACTGGTTGCTTCCATCTACAAGCCGACATTCTCTACACAATCTTAAATGAATTCACATTTAGGTAAATCCCTTTTACATGATCGCCAATCCCACACAGAATTCCTTGTTGAAAGTTCCGTTGCCAGTTGCAGAGTCAGAAAATAAAGTAATCTAGAAACACCAGAAAAAAATTACTCAAAATTGCTTTATTTCAAAAGCTCTGACAGTTTCCGATTCACATGTAAATCCAGTCGACATGTAAAATACCATACAATACATTAGATTCAAAGGTACCAAAAAGTACAGTAAAAATTACACTTCCATCTCTGGAAATGTGGACCAAAAAAAAAGATAAAATACAAACGTGGAAAAGTGACATTTGCTTCCCCAGTTCCTCAGATGGTCTGTACAAGTGGAGTGCAAGTCTGTCATCCCAAACGAAAGAATCAAGTCCTGCATACTTCTGCCACACCTCAGTCTCAAATCTGGATTACTTGAGTCCTTTAAGAGAGGAGAAAAAGGAATTGTTGCACACCACTTATGACAACCCCACCACCCTGCATCAAAGAGCAAACAGCTAGGGCAACAAGCATGCAAGAAGGGGGTGGATTAGGAAGCCAACGCTGCTGGTTAGAGTGGTCATAGCATAGCATTAAAGGGAAACAGCAGACATTGTTAAATTTGCTGTGCAGCTTTAAGCAGATAGTCTCCCATCTCCCACGCTAGAACACCCATTGTTTTGAACATGGTCCACCGCAACATCAACCCTTATTGATCCAGTAGTGTAGTTGTAGGGGTGCATCTTCGATGCAGATTGTGCTGGCAAATTTGAGGGTTTGAGGTTGTGTACTTTTAAAAACAAGTTTCCTGTCCCCAACAGAACTGTATTTTCTAAATCCAATTGATGAACAGTGGATAATTTCATTCTAATCCACAATTGCCTTCCCCTGGGCCAGACTAAATCGTGGCAAGGAATTGTTTGCATCAATGCCACAAATCTAACAGCTATATCGCACCACAATGTTACAAAGCACTAAAATGCATACCTGCACTACATGAGATCAGTATGGCTTGTAGCTACCCTGGTGGCCTCCACGTCTTGGAGTTTTCCCATAGCTTGTATTGCCCTGGTCTGCAGGAATAGAGAGAGAGGACTGAGTGCTTCTGTGCAAAGACAAGTCACATATAATCAGGTAGGCGCTTGCCAGAGGTCTGTATACTCACTGTAGTCGTAACCCCCTCCGTAGCCGCCGCCGTAGTATCCAGCAGCGTAGTCATAGTTGCCGTAAGCGCCATAGTTTCCATAGCCCTGCTGCCCGCCATAGCCATAGCCCTGGTTGCCGTAGCCCTGGTTCCAGTAGTTATTATAACCCTGGTTGCCATACTGGTTTTGGCCTGAGGGAAAGAAAGGTGGTTCCAAGTCAGACAAAGACTAAAACGTATTGGTTTTGTTTTTAAATATTCCAGATATTTATGGTCCAGGGGATGGATGCCAATTAGCGATCCAATTTCTCAGATCCTTCCCCGCAACACCCGTCTTGCAGCCTTACACCGAATGTCTTCCTGCAGGTAGAATCCTTTGGACCTTCAGACCTTGGAGCGCACAGACCTTCGTTTGAAATTAAACTAGCCGTATGCATCATACAAATACAAGGCCAACGTGTTTATGCCCTAGTCACTCATAACAAATACGTCAGACTGCTTGCTATAATACTCACCACCACGGCCCCTGCCTCCCCTGCCTCCTCCATAGCCGCCGCCACGGCCTCCAAACTGCTGCTGCTGGTACACCTCTTTGGGCTGGGCGATTTTGATCTCACACTGGGATGAAATCAAGGGGGATGTTTATTATACAGATGCTGCAAAGATGTCATGGCATGGAGTACAAACATGCAAGGGCTATTTACATTTATATCATTTAGCTGACGCTCTTATCCAGAGTGACTTACAGTTAGTGCATACATTATTTTTCATACTGGCCCCCCGTGGGAATCGAACCCACAACGCCATGCTCTACCAACTGAGCTACATCCCTGCCGGCCATTCCCTTCCCTTCCCCGGGCCAATTGTGCACCACACATGGTGGCTTATTTTACACAAGTCACATTTTAAGTCCAAGCATTGGATTTTAGCTTAAAGCTCACACTGGACCCCATCTCAGTCAGAGGACACTCAACACAATTTTAAAAAACTTGACAAATCTAGATATGAATTCTGACATGCAAAAATTAAATGTGTTCAAATTGATGAAACAAAGCATTCTAGTATTTTATCACCATGCAAACAGGTCTGAAACTCTTGCGAGCAATGTGAAAATGTCAGTGAGGATACATTATTTCAACCAAGGGTGCATGACCATGTCCCAAAGCATTTCACAGGGAATGAAGACTATGCACTAACAAAGTTGCATTTAGACAAGTCAGCATTTCATACACAAATAGGATGCTTAGCCAGTGATGTAGAACACACCCAAGCATGCACATCTCCACCAAAAGTAAGTAGAAAAATAAAGAAAATATACATACAAGGCCTTCCTTTCCATCCGTTACCGTGGTTCCACACACATTGTGGAACTTCTTCTCAAGGCATTTTTTAACAGTGGACTCCTCTTTGAACGTGATGAAGATAAACCCCCTCCTTTTTTTGAATTTGGGGTCCACTGGAAGTTCGATGGATTCAATCTGAAGGTTTGAAAAGAGAAATGAATAACACTGGGGGGGAAAAATCCAGCTACTGCAACACACAGGAGAGGCTATCATAGAACAATAGAAGGCTAATGACAAACCTCTCCAAAGGTACCAAAGTATTCTCTGATGGTCTCCTCTGTGGCTTCTGGGTTTAGACCACCAACGAAGATCTTCTTGGCTGGCTCCTTCTTCATCGCCATCGCCTTCTTCGGGTCTATCTGTCGTCCATCTAGCCTGTGTTCTTTCTGCTCAAGAACCTTCAAGGTAAAAATAAAATAAAAAATAAAGTTGTCTACAAAGTCCAACTTGTCACAATGTAAAATATCAAATCATGTCACCTTTCCCATGGCACACACACCTTGTCTACACTTGCTGCTGCTTTGAACAAGATGAACCCAAACCCGCGTGACCTTCCTGTGTTTGAGTCCATCTTGATGGTACAATCTGTGACCTCTCCAAATTTGGAGAAGTAGTCTTTCAGGTCTTTTTTGCTAGTGTCCCAGCTAAGTCCACCAACAAACATTTTGCTGCAGAGAAACACAGATCAGTAAAGCATTGAGGACAATGCTCATACACTGACAACTGAGCAGCCACTTACATTTCATTAACATTTTATATTATGCGTGTTCGGGGGGTGGGGGGCACACATGGAGGCTTACAAACTTGTACAGGCCAATAACAAAAACTGGGAGTTCACACACTTCGGTTGCATCACTGCAACTCAAAACACCGATTGTTTAAGTATAACTGAATGTGGACATGGCGCCAAGACTAAACAAAAGAAACATGTAACGTTAACGATTATGCTAAAACAACCATACAGAAACTTACCCAGCGTCATCCTCGCCTTTGCTTGCATTTATCTGTCCACCCTCTGCCGCTCCGTTCTGAGCGTCCACTTCCTCCACCGCAGCCTCTTCCTCGCAACTCTGTTTCTCTTGTTCCTCCGCCTCGGGCTGTTCTGTGGAATCTTCTGCTCCATTCAGCTCTTCGGCTTCGTTTCCATTTTCGGAGGTCTCCATGAATTGCTGCTCAGCGTCGTCAGACATTGTGATCGCCTACCATGGGGATAAAGGAAATGCTAACTAGCTGTTGGCTAACATTAACTACATTTGTTGTAGACAACCGTGCACATTCAAACGCAGGCCATAAAGCTAACCGGCTTCTCTGGCTAGTTAACGTTAGCGTGCTAACAAACGGTACACAATCACATTTGACGAGTTGATAAAATACCATAGCCAACGTTTTGATTTGTATTCGAGTACCTTATTACGCATTCAAGCAAACTGTACAGAAACAATTCAAATGTCAGCGATAAACTTCTATACAGATCTAGCTAGTTGGTTATTCTGTTAGTGTTTGCGGCCTGCCAGTGCCTGACTTGAAATTCGAGTTAGCAATAGCTAACGTCAAGGTAGCTATACCTTATTTAGCTAGCTAGATGCCGGGTGACATACATCGTTGAATCACAGCAATCAATGCGTGCGAGGTAAACAAATACAAACAGCGCTTACCGTTTAAAATTTAGCAAGGTCCCGGAGGATGCTTTTCAAGATGGATACTCTCCGATTCCGCGAGCTAACTCGTGGCAATCTTTATACTACCGGAAGAGAGCGCCCCTGTAAGAAGGAATCCACGATTGGGTATCTAAAGTTGTCATCGTGATAATGGTGTTTTCCTATTGGCTTTTTTAGCAAAAAGGTGCCACCTACTTACCGCAACTCACACGAGATGTTCCTCCTAGCAACGAACCTAAATATTCCTTCCGGAAGCTCCCAAGCCTTCAAACCCACACCATTGGCCGTTCGATAGCCAATGGGCTCTCAGCAACGCTTCCACCGCCGCATCCAAGGAGAAGTACACAAGAGATCCACATAGCACATTGGGGGCGATAAAACAACGGAAGTATATTCATTTTCAATGAAGGAAGCGAAGTAGGCGGGGGACCAACGTTGGAATAAACTGAATTTTGTTGAAATACTCCGCGACATCGCGTTGAGATTGACCAATCGAAGCTCACTATAGTTTCCAGCCCCTACTGGATTGGCTGTTGATATCTAGCGCTACCTAGCAAGCTTGAGGGGGAAGCAAGCATGACTGATCTCTGCCGGCAGTCTGCCTGCTGCATCTAAAGCGGCAAAGTAGTTAGCTAGCTACCGGCTGCGTAGCAAGACTGCAGAAATTCAGCCAGCTCCGATTGACTGACAGATAGCGAGCAAACTAGCTAACGAATTAGGATTAAAAATAGAATTGCAGGTTTTTAGATACAACAACAACAGTTATGCTGGTGATGGATTGCCTCTCCCAGTCTGTATAGTTGCATTGTGTCCTGCTAAAGTTACCATGTCCGCCAAGGCAGGGCCTGTCCTTGCCTTTCTGCCGCCCTAGGGGAGACCAAAAATGCTGCCCCTGTAAAACTAGAATAGTCCCAGTAAGCAAAATGAAGTTGAAAAGACGTCTAAAATACATATTTTCCAGACGTTGACTTTAGGTTCAATGTAGGTTCTGAATGAAAGGTGAAATACGTATTTTCTGGATGCTGAAAGGGCATTAAAGACGTTGAAAAATACGTATTTCCCGGACGTTGAAATCAGGTTCATTTTCAGTTCTGAATGAATGTTGACAATACTTATTTTCTGGAAGTTGAAAATACGTATTTTCCAGATATTGATTTTTTTGTATTTTCCGGATGTTGAAATCAGGTTCATTTTTGGTTCTGAATGAAAGTTGAAAAGATGTCATTTATAGACGTCTACGTTTGACTGGTCCAGACTGGACCAAATCTGAACCAAACATAGACATCTACGATAGGTTCAGATCTGGTCTGGATCGGATCAAAAATCAATGTCCGTGTACGTTGAAATCAAGGCCGGTCTGGACCGCACCAAATCTGAAGCAAACATAGACGTCTATGATGGTTCAGATTTGGACCAGACCAAAAACCAATGTCCATGGATGTGACAATCAAGGCCGGTCCGGACTGCATAAAAAAAAGACGTCCAAATGGCGTCGGCGTCAGTCCGTGCTTACTGGGGTGTAGCCTACCATGTGGGCCAGCAATGGAATTTTATGAATGCCCATCCATGTGGTAGGCCCACCATTTGTAAAACAGGCCGTTGCATTGTCTTTATTAGTCCTGATTCCTGTGACTAATCACTTTGGCTATTTAAGCTCTGAATATCAGCTACTCAACTTTTTACGATTTATCGTGAGCCTATTTGCAATGTGTGTACACAGCACAAAATGCAGGGGTATTTTCTTTTTCGCTATGATCCGCACAGGGAATGGACAAGCAAAATATTTTGCGCCACTGCCTTTGACAAATTGCCCACTGCTTATCACAGGGCGGTATCAGTGCTCACCTAAAAACCCCATATGCCACTGGTAGAGAGAAATTGTCATTGTTTTGGGGCAGAATTATGTGAGGTTTTATGTGTTGTTGTTGGTGCGTCTTGGTCAGTTTAGCTCAGAAAATGCCGCCCTCGTCAATCTGCTGCCTAATCCTGCCTAATGAGCGGAACGGCCGTGCAAGGGGTTGATAACAATGATGTACATACAGTGCCTTCGGAAAGTATTCAGACCCCTTGACTTTTTCCAAATTTTGTTAGGTTACAGCCTCATTCTAAAATTGATTAAATTGGTTTTCCCCCTCATCAATCTACAGACAATACCCCATAATTACAAAACAAAAACAGGTTTGTATAAATTATTGCAAATTTATAGAAAAAAACAAACAGAAATATCACATTTACATAAGTATTCAGACACTTTACTCAGTACTTTGTTGAAGCACCTTTGGCAGTGATTACAGCTTCGAGTCTTCTTGGGTATGACGCTACAAGCTTGGCACACCTGTATTATTAGCACTACCTCTTTGTTCAGCGGCAGCTGTCTGCGGCAGCTGTCCCCAAAACGAAGACTGTCCCTGAAACAAAGACAGTTCTGCCAAGTTGTTCTGCGGGAGTTAGTCGAGGGAGGCCCCGCTCTCTCGCTTCCCCAGATGTTTAGTTAATTTCATTCTGATCTCTTTTGCATTATTGTAGCCTTTTCTGTAGCCTGTCAACTATGTGTCTGTCTATCCATGTTCTCTCCTCTCTGCACAGGCCATACAAACACTTCACACCACGTGGCTGTTGCCACTCTAATCTGGTGGTCCCTGCGCGCACGACCCACGTGGAGTTCCAGGTCTCCGGCAGCCTCTGGAACTGCCGTTCTGCGGCCAACAAGGCAGAGTTCATCTCAGCCTATGCTACCCTCCAGTCTCTCGACTTCTTGGCGCTGACGGAAACATGGATTACCACAGAAAACACTGCTACTCCTACTGCTCTTTCCTCGTCTGATCATGTGTTCTCGCATACCCCGAGAGCATCTGGTCAGCGCGGCGGTGGCACAGTAATCCTCATCTCTCCCAAGTGGACATTCTCTCTTTTCCCCCTGACCCATCTGTCTATCTCCACATTTGAATTCCATGCTGTCACTAACCCATTCAAGCTTAACATCCTTGTCATTTATCGCCCTCCAGGTTCCCTTGGAGAGTTCATCAATGAGCTTGACGCCTTGATAAGTTCCTTTACTGAGGATGGCTCAACCCTCACAATTCTGGGTGACTTTAACCTGCCAACGTCTGCCTTCGACTCATTTCTCTCTGCCTCCTTCTTTCCACTCCTTTCCTCTTTTGACCTCACCCTCTCACCGTCCCCCCCTACTCACAAGGCAGGCAAAACGCTTGACCTCATCTTTACTAGATGCTGTTCGTCTACTAATCTCACTGCAACTCCCCTCCAAGTCTCTGACCACTACTTTGTATCCTTTTCTCTCTCGCTCTCCTCCAACACTACTCACTCTGCCCCTACTCAGATGGTAATGCACCGTCGCAACCTTCGCTCTCTCTCTCCCGCTACTCTCTCCTCTTCCATCCTATCATCTCTTCCCTCTGCTAAATCCTTCTCCCTCCGGTCTCCTGATTCTGCCTCCTCGACCCTCCTCTCCTCCCTTTCTGCATCTTTTGACTCTCTCCGGCCGGCTCGGTCTGCCCCTCCTGCTCCGTGGCTTGACGACTCATTGCGAGCTCACCGAACAGGCCTTCGGGCAGCCGAGCGGAAATGGAGGAAAACTAGACTCCCTGCGGACCTGTCATCTTTTCACTCCCTCCTCTCTACTTTTTCTTCATCGGTTTCTGCTGCTAAAGCCACATTCTACCACTCTAAATTTCAAGCCTCTGCTTCTAGCCCTAGGAAGCTCTTTGCCACCTGCTCCTCCCTGCTGAATCCTCCTCCTCCCCCTCCCTCCTCCCTCTCTGTGGATGAATTACGTCAACCATTTTGAAAAGAAGGTTGACGACATCCGATCCTCATTTATTAAGTCAAATGACACCGCTGGTCCTGCTCACACTGCCCTACCCTATGCTTTGACTTCTTTCTCCCCTCTCTCTCCAGATGAAATCTTGCGACTTGTGACGGCCGGCTGCCCAACAACCTATACGCTTGACCCTATCCCCTCCTCTCTTCTCCAGACCATTTCCGGAGACCTTCTCCCTTACCTCACCTCGCTCATCAACTCATCCTTGACCGCTGGCTATGTCCCTTCCGTCTTCAAGAGGGCAAGAGTTGCACCCCTCCTCAAAAAACCTACACTCGATCCCTCCGATGTCAACAATTACAGACCAGTATCCCTTCTTTCTTTTCTCTCCAAAACTCTTGAGCGTGCCGTCTCTAGCCAACTCTCCTGCTATCTCTCTCAGAATGACCTTCTTGATCCTAACCAGTCAGGTTTCAAGACTGGTCATTCAACTGAGACTGCTCTTCTGTCACGGAGGCTCTCCGTACTGCCAAAGCGAACTCTCTCTCCTCTGCTCTTATCCTTCTAGACCTATCTGCTGCCTTTGATACTGTGAACCATCAGATCCTCCTCTCCACCCTCTCCGAGTTGGGCATCTCTGGCGCTGCTCACTCTTGGATTGCGTCCTACCTGACAGGTCGCTCCTACCAGGTGGCGTGGCGAGAATCTGTCTCCGCACCACGTGCTCTCACCACTGGTGTCCCCCAGGGCTCAGTTCTAGGCCCTCTCCTATTCTCTCTATACACCAAGTAACTTGTCTCTGTCATATCCTCACATGGTCTCTCCTATCATTGCTACGCAGACGACACACAATTCACTTTCCCCTTTCCCCCTTCTGATAACCAGGTGGCGAATCGCATCTCTGCATGTCTGGCAGACATATCAGTGTGGATGTCGGATCACCACCTCAAACTGAACCTCAGCAAGACAGAGCTGCTCTTCCTCCCGGGGAAGGACTGCCCGCTCCATGATCTCGCCATCACGGTTGACAACTCCATTGTGTCCTCCTCCCAGAGTGCAAAGAACCTTGGCATAACCCTGGACAACACCCTGTCGTTCTCTGCTAACATCAAAGCGGTGACCCGATCCTGCAGGTTCATGCTCTACAACATTCGCAGAGTACGACCCTACCTTACACAGAAAGCGGCACAGGTCCTAATCCAGGCACTTGTCATCTCCCATCTGGATTACTGCAACTCGCTGTTGGCTGGGCTCCCTGCCTGTGCCATTAAACCCCTGCAAGTTAGCCAGAACGCTGCAGCCCGTCTGGTGTTCAACCTTCCCAAGTTCTCTCACGTCACCCCGCTCCTCCGCACACTCCACTGGCTTCCAGTTGAAGCTCGCATCTACTACAAAACCATGGTGCTTGCCTACGGAGCTGTGAGTGGAACGGCACCTCCTTACCTTCAGGCTCTGATCAGACCCTACACCCAAATGAGGGCACTACGTTCATCCACCTCTGGCCTGCTAGCCCCTCTACCTCTACGGAAGCACAGTTCCCGCTCAGCCCAGTCAAAGCTATTCGCTGCTCTGGCAACCCAATGGTGGAACAAGCTCCCCCACGACGCCAGGACAGCGGAGTCACTGACCACCTTCTGGAGACACTTGAAACCCTACCTCTTTAAGGAATACCTGGAATAGTATAATAGTAATCCTTCTACCCCCCCCCTTTACTACCACTGTCTTTTGTCTAAACTAACACCTGACTTATTTCACCTGCTAGCACTGACTTGTTTAAAGAAATGTACTTATTGTGATCGAGATGTAGTTGTCCCTGATTGCACTGACTTTGCTCACAGCTGCTTGTTTGAAGAAGTGTACTTACTGTGATCAAGATGTGGTTGTCCCACTGCCTATCCTAAGTTGAATGCACCAATTTGTAAGTCGCTCTGGATAAGAGCGTCTGCTAAATGACTTAAATGTAAAAAAATGTAAATGTATTTGGGGAGTTTCTCCCATTCTTCTCTGCAGATCCTCTCAAGCTCTGTCAGGTTGGATGGGGAGCGTCGCTGCACTGCTATTTTCAGGTCTCTGCAGAGATGTTCGATCAGGTTAAAGTCTGGGCTCTGGCTGGGCCACTCAAGGACATTCAGAGACTTGGGGTCTGAATACTTAATGAATGCACTGTATATGTAACCCAAGCTGGATGTGGTAAAAGTAGGACAACCATCTCTGCAGCACTCCACCAATCAGGCCTTTATGGTAGAGTGGCCAGACGGAAGCCACTCCTCAGTAAAAGGCACATGGCAGCCCGCTTGGAGTTTGCCAAAAGGCACCTAAAGGACTCTCAGACCATGATAAACAAGACTCTCTGCTCTGATGAAACCAAGATTGAACTCTTTAGCCTGAATGCCAAGCGTCACATCTGGAGGAAACCTGGCACCATCCCTACGGTGAAGCATGGTGGTGTCAGCATCATGCTGTGGGGAATTTTTCAGCGGCAGGGACTGGGAGACTAGTCAGGATCGAGAGAAAGATGAACGGAGCAAAGTACAGAGAGATCCTTGATAAAAACCTGCTCCAGAGTGCTCAGGACCTCAGACTGGGGTGAAGGTTCACCTTCCAACAGGACAACGACCCTAAGCACACAACCAAAGACAATGGAGGAGTGGCTTCGGGACTAGTCTCTGAATGTTCTTGAGTGGCCCAGCAAGAGCCTGGACTTGAACCCGATTGAACATCTCTGGAGAGACCTGGAAATAGCTGTGCAGCGACACTCCCAATCCAACCAGCTTAATCGAATCCCCTCACTGGGACTTAAAATCGGGGTACGGACGAAAATCGAGGCTATACTACAGCTGTTTAGATAGGATGTATAATAAATAAATACAATTACATCGGCAACACAACACAATGCCACTAATGTCTCAAGTTGAGGGAGCATTCAATTGGCATGCTGACTGCAGGAATGTCCACCAGAGCGGTTGCCAGAGAATTTGGCAGTACGTCCAACTGGCCTCACAACCGCAGACCATGTGTAACCATGCCAGCCCAGGACCTCCACATCCGACTTCTTCACCTGCGGGATCGTCTGAGACCAGCCACCTGGACAGCTGATGAAACTGTGGGTTTGCAAAACCGAAGAAGTTCTGCACAAACCGTCAGAAACCGTCTCAGGGAAGCTCATCTGCGTGCTCGTCATCCTCACCAGGGTCTTGACCTGACTGTATTTCGGCGTCTTAATCGAATTCAGTGGTCAAATGCTCACCTGCTATGGCCATTGGCACGCTGGAGAAGTGTGCTCTCCACAGATGAATCCCGGTTTCAACTGTACCAGGCAGATGTCAGATGTATGGAAATAACACATATGGAATCATGTAGTAACCAAAAAAGTGTCAAAAAAATCCAAATATATTTTATATTTTTCAAAGTAGCCACCCTTTGCCTTGATGATAGCTTTGCACACTCTTGGCATTCTCTCAACCAGCTTCATGAGGAATGCTTTTCCAACAGTCTTGAAGGAGTTCCCACATACGCTGAGCACTTGTTGGCTGCTTTTCCTTCACTCTGCAGTCCAACTCATCCCAAACCATCTCAATTAGGTTGAGGTCGGGTGATTGTGGAGGCCAGGTCATCTGATGCAGCACTCCATCACTCTCCTTCTTGGTCAAATAGCCCTTACACAGCCTAGAGGTGTGTTTTGGGTCATTGTCCTGTTGAAAAACAAATTATAGTCCCACATAAGCCCAAACCAGATGGGATGGCGTATCGCTGCAGAATGCTGTGGTAGCCATGCTGGTTAAGTGTGCCTTGAATTCTAAATACATTTAAAAAACACACCATCACACCTCCTCCACCATGCTTCACGGTGGGAACCACACATGCGGAGAAAATCCGTTCAGACTGCCTGCATTCTCCACCAGTGGGTTTGATCAAGACGTTTACACAGATCAGACACGGAGACAAGTGTGATACCTCAGTTTCAAGGTGTTTCTTTACAACAACCAGGAGACCTCATCCGGGTTACCGCCTTCTGGGCTCCGGGGAATGCTGTCTCCTATGGGGTAGAACACCGAGCCCCTCGGTTCTATCAGATCGTGAGGACGTCTGTCCGGTAGCAACCTCTCACTACCTCCAACCCTCCCGTGTGCTGCCCTCCTGGCAGCTTTATGGGCCCCGTATGGCTGGTGAGCAATCAGCCCCTTGATTACACACCAGCTTCAATCAGACCCAATTAGTCCTGGCCGGCGGACCCGTCGAGACCTGGCACGTCCAGCAGAGGGAGCCACCGCCTCGTGATGTAGGCTCCGTCTGTCACCAGGCCTAGACGAGTCTCCCCCTGGTGGCTTATCCGCGGTACGCCACTATATATATATTTTGTTTTCATACTGGTCCCCCATGGGAATCGAACCCACAAACCTGCCGTTGCAAGCGCCATGCTCTACCAGCTGAGCTACACAGGACTGTAAATCAATGTTAGAGTTTACATGGCTGGCCATAAATGGATGTTACATTTTCCTTTCTGGGTTATAGGCTTCTTCATATCCATCACTTTCTACTTCATTACAGATAATAATACAACTAGGCTATATCTTTACATTAATAACCAAAGTCTGTCAGATTTCCAGTCATTCCAATTAATTTAATACCCCTTGATATTCAAGAATAGGACTTGGAAATATAATAATAAATAAAATAATTAGGTGGGTGCTTATATTTGTCGTATTTCACACATGTACAAGGGCATATTAATATGCATGTGTGAATTGGAAATGTGTTTTTTGCATATCCCGCACTCCCTGAAACACCCTTGGAGAGTGGGGTCAAGACCATGGTCTGCCATTATCAACGGCAACCCAGGAGCAATTAATGTTAAGTGCCTTGTTCAAGGGCACATTGACAGACTTTTCACCTTGTCGGCTTGGGGATTCTTAAAAAAATATATATTAAAAAAATTTGACAACAAAACATACATAGGTCATCAGAGACTTTTGGAGCTTTGTTCCAATAAAGAAAGAAGAATTTGGGACTTTTTCCTCCTCATTAACAAAGAGAGGGTTGCGCAAATACCGGCAAAACATATTAAACGTGTTTCTTATAAATGTATTAAACTGTTGGACTCATGACATGTTGATATAACCTGAAACAATGTGATATCTTTCTTCTGTCATAAAATAAATATAATGGGTACTTCACTAACATAAAATGTATGGATTTTTTCAC
The DNA here is from genome assembly GCF_020615455.1 of Coregonus clupeaformis. NCBI lineage: Eukaryota > Metazoa > Chordata > Actinopteri > Salmoniformes > Salmonidae > Coregonus > Coregonus clupeaformis. The sequence continues at coordinate 11,265,817 of NC_059204.1, read as the reverse complement.
AACAAGTGTTTCACTACAGGCTACGTATTGAATGTTGAAGATTGTGAAATGGTCTTCTGTACAAGAAAAAACATGCTGTGAACACTTATGAGTAAGTGTCAGGTTTATCTCATAAGAACATTAATTTGCGGGGTTCTCCGGATCAACGGGGCGTTCCCATGTCATACTGTCTGGCCATTAGAGCCCGCCTTCTGTGAGTCTCCCTATAAATAAGAGAACTTACGAAACAGAAATCAGATCAAAGTTCTGCAAGGCGAGGCCACGCCCGTAGGACGAATGATCCCATCTCCTTGGAAACCCAAAACACTGATCGAGGAAGCCTTACCCAACTCTGTCATGGAAATAATTGTATTTCCTATTAGCACTTCATTTACAGTTCCTATGTTTTTAGTTTTCCATGTGGGCCAATTTATCTGTGAATTCTGAAAAGCTATCGAAGGATTGTTCAATAGGGGTGTGTTTTTAGGGAGTGATTTTGGATCTTGTAGAATACGTTTCATTTTCTTCCATGTTGTTATAGTGTTCTTAACTATGAAGTTGTAAATGTTCTTGGCTCCATCCTTTGAAAACAAATGCGTGAAACGTTTCTGAGGATGAGCATGTGCATCTTCAATATGTACCCATTGTTCCTCTTTAGTGATTGAACAATATGTCGCAAGTAAAAGCCTTCGGTGGCGAGTTGATACATGTAAAACGTTCCTATTTATGCTATGAGTTTTATATGAAGTCTTACGGACAAGTATTATTTTCTAAAGAATGTCTTCGGTGGGGTAATTGGTATTACCGAAAATAAATATATAAACTTTGAGAGCCATGTCATTCTAAAGAGGTTTTACTCTACCTGTAAGATTTAGGTGGAGATTATTCAATTTAATTAGATATGCTTTCATATTGTTGAGTAATCGGATACAGTTATCTTTAGATACTGTATTTGTTGGTTGTTGTCACTTATTCCTGTCACAAACTCCTGAGTGGCGCAGTGGTCTAAGGCACTGCATTGCAGTGCTAACTGTGCTACTAGAGATCCTGGTTCGAATCCAGGCTCTGTCGCAGCCGGCCGCGACCGGGAGACTCATGGGCGGCGCACAATTGGCCCAGCGTCGTCCAGGGTAGGGGAGGGAATGGCCGGCAGGGATGTAGCTCAGTTGATAGAGCATGGCGTTTGCAACGCCAGGGTTGTGGGTTCGTTTCCCATGGGGGGCCAGTATAAAAAAATAAAAAAAATGTATTCACTAACTGTAAGTCGCTCTGGATAAGAGCGTCTGCTAAATGACTAAAATAAATGTAAATGTTATTAAGCATCCTAAGTTTTTAATATTTTTTGTGGTCCACTTAAATGATTGCTGTAGATCAGTTGGTCTCAAACCTTGGGCACATTTTTGTTTAGCACTACACACCTGATTAAAAATAATCAAAGCCTGATAAGGAGTTGATCATTTGAATCAGCTAGTGCAAGAAACACAAATGTGCCCCCTTTTGGGTCCCCAGGACCAGGCTGAGAATCAGTGCTGTAGATCACCAGTTATTATTTACATTTTTCCTATTGCCATTATTTCCGTTTTTTTTCCACATTAATGTTATATCCTGAGATTTGAAGAGTCCGAAAAATATTTTAACAAAGCGGGCATTGAATTTTCAATTTTTTAGTCAGGTATGTATTATTTGTATATACAGTGCATTCAGAAAGTATTCAGACCCTTTGACTTTTTCCACATTTTGTTACGTTACAGCTTTACTCTAAAATTGATTAAATTGTTTTTTTCAGGTAGTAAAATGTTTTTAATATAATTAGGGTTGGTTAAAAGTGGAACAGTACCATTATGAGGAATAGGTGGGATAGCAGATATAAAATGACCTCTTAACAGCTCACATGACTGTAATGGCATTTTATTATATTGTAACAGCTCTGCTTACTAGTCAGGTGGTGGAGGGCACCTCGCTCATTAAATAGTTTGAGCCCAGAACACAAGGGATATTAAAACCCCATTCAGTCTCCACACGGCCAGTAGTGCCAGCATACTGTCAGGACAGACAATACATAATACCTAATATCTGCTCAGAACACAAGCAGCCTTCCTAATGGTAGACTACATTCACATCCTGTAAGACGTATGAAAAATTTATGCACTCACTAACTGTAAGTCGCTCTGGATAAGAGCGTCTGCTAAATGACTAAAATGTAAAATGAATATGTATATGCACACTCAATAGTTTCTCTGTTAAACTGTCAGAATTTTTTTTGTTATTGTAATGTTACACTTAATTCCTGCTCAGTTTCAACGGAGCTGTTCTACAGCCATGTGTGGCTGTCTGATTCTTAATGGCTGCAGTTAATATTTTCCCGATGTGACATCGCCATTTCAAGTGGAATATGATTAGATTGCACACTTTTCCAACAGAGGCTCAAAGAGCACTGGACAAGACTGTAAATACACCAAATGTTTTACTTTGATAGAAACACACACATATTTACACTGAACAAAAATATAAACGCAACATGTAAAGTGTTGGTCCCATGTTTAATGAGCTGAAATAAAAAATCCCATAAATCTTCCATACGCACAAAAGGCTTATTTCTCTCAAATGTTGTGCACAAATTTGTTTACATCCGTGTTAATGAGCATTTTTCCTTTGCCAAGATAATCCATCCACCAAGAAGCTGATTAAACAGCATGATCATTACACAGGTGCACCTTGTGCTGGGGACAGTAATGAGTATTTCTGTCTGTAATAAAGCCCTTTTGTTGGGAAAAACTCATTATGATTGGCCTGGCCTGGCTCCCCAGTGGGTGGGCCTGGCTCCCGTGGGTGGGCCCCTGCCCAGTCATGTGAAATCCATAGATTAGGGCCTAATTTATTTATTTAAATTGACCGATTTCCTTATATGAACTGTAACTCAGTAAAATCTTTGCAATTGTTGCATGTTGCTTTTATATTTTTGTTCAGTATACATATATTCTCAACATCAATTCAACTCCACATTTCTTTACCACGTGGTCATTATTCTAATAATTTTGCAGTTATTTTAAATAGGTGGATTGATCAAGCTAGAGAAAAGTGAGAATTGGCTGGGGATTCCCTTGCACACTGTGAGGTGGAGTGGAGAAGCCTCCAGGTGCTCCTGCTACAGGCCAGCCTCAGACCCCGTTCCGTCCTCTTGCTGCTGGGTGGGAGAGGGAGGCTTGGGCCTGGGGAGGGACAGGTCAATCTGGAACGTGCCAACAAAATGGATGGGTTGGCAGATTCATCCGCTGGTCTTAAAAACAATTTTTTTTTCAATTGCTGCTGGTTTGTTCCCCATAAAATGAAGTTGTTCAGGTTTGGTTTAGGACACTACACAGAGTATTTACAGTGGACTTCAATGAAGGTTGTGTGAGATAAAAAAAACATTGTGAGGTGGTAAGACATAAAAACACAGCAATTATAAAATGGGGTAAATTTTTTAAAACGGATTTGTCATAAAAGGCACATCATTTAAAAACAGGTCTGTGTACCATGGACCACAACTCATTTTCTTTGGATCAGTGTGCAGCTTTGGAATCTTTCTATATGAACTTGTTGCCAGTTCCATTCTTTTCTCATTTAGAGTGGTCTGGGGTACTACAGACAGTCACCCCAACGCTCAGTTTGGTCACATACCAACCAACATCTAACATATCTTCCTCTAGTCGAGTGTCCTCCAAGGATCCCAGTTTCACCTCAGCAATCTGTGGAGCCTGCCGTGGGAATAAACTGAGTAGGAGGATCTACTGGATCACACAGCCCTGAAAACACACAGAGAACACACAGAGAACACACAGAGAGAGGTACAGTAAGATAGAGACCCAGGGGGGAAAAAGAGAGCTTTCCTGGCTGGAACACAAGGCTACTTAGACAGCATCATGCATGTGAAACATTTGCGCTTTGCAGATGATTGATGTGAGTGGTACAGGTCCAAAATCAGACAAGAGATGACAGAAACGCTTATCAGGAAGGAAGGAACCAACTCTTATCTCCTGAGGTGGTGGGTCTTCAATCACAACGGATAAACACACGCCCACAGACTGAAGAGGCTGTGAGATCCTAAACTTACAAGATACTAAACTTAAAACACAATGTTGTCTTTGTCTGTGGAGGGAGCATTGTCCTCTCACTGTCTGATTCCCTTCTAACCTAATCAAGGACCTGTACTGATTGTGTGTGTGTGTGTGTGTGTGTGTGTGTGTGTGTGTAGTTTCTGAGAGGAAGTGTGTTGGGATGGTTCAGAGGAGTTATGAGGGGGACAAAGAGAGCCTCTGTCCAGTCATGGCCTTGAGTAAGTGTTACGATCATGTGGCATGACTCTGTCCGGCACCAACGCTAGCGAACACAACGACCAAACCGATCATGTGGCATGACTCTGTCCGGCACCAACGCTAGCGAACACAACGACCAAACACACACCAAGGGCTCTTAGTGCACGGCCAGCCTCACACGTATGTGCACAAGAACGCACACGTACACACACTTATTTGACTTTGCATCATACGTCATAGAACATAAAAAAAAGTAGGATGTAGAACTGTCTGGCATATAACAATCCAAATAAGAATAAAATCTAACCTTGGCACCAAGAATCAAATCTCACGTGCCCAGTAACAAGACATTTATTTAACCGTATTACAAGAGACTAACTCAAACCGAACCCTCACAGCATGTTTAGTCGAAAAAACATACAAGCAGAACATACATCAATCATATAAATGTATGCGCACATGACTGTAAGTCGCTTTGGATAAAAGCGTCTGCTAAATGGCATATTATTATTATTATTATTATTATTATTATTATATACCCATATGAAGCCATACGTCACTATAGTACCTGCAGTGAGAAGCTCAGCGTTCTTCCTGTCCTTTGTGATGTAGAGGGCTGTCATGAGGAAGAAGAGCCCGCCCAGGACACCTACGAAGGGGCACAGCAGGAAACTGTACTCCAGACTACGGAAACGCCACGCATGAGAGTCAGACTGGTCTCTACTCAGAGCATCAGAGATCTACTGACCGATAGGGGGGGCAAGAGGAGAGACAGTAGTCATATCAGGGTCGTGCTCAATACCATTTCAATTCAGTCAAATCAATGAGAATTTTATGAGGAATTGACCTCAACCCTGATGGTCACTGGTTACTGACGTACACGCAGGTTAGCATTTTTCATCATGAATCTTGTTCTGGAGGCAGCCCTGCAGAGTGGTCACTAGCTGGCACAGCCACAAAGTCATCAAATATGATTTTAGATCTAACCACACTGCTAACACAAATTACTAACCCTAACCTTAAATTAAGACCAAAAAGCTCATTTTAGTTTTCATGATTTTTTTTCCAATATACACAATTTTGACTTTGCAGTTGGCACATCTAGCAGAAATCGCTCAGTTCTGCCTCAAGGACAAGACTCATCCCAATAAATGTCAACCTGCGACATACACACCATACTGTATGTCTGAGCGATTTTGATTCAACCATAAATGACAGTCTTACAGCTCCTAGCAGGTAAGGGCTTCCGGCATCGCCTAGGAGATGACAGACCATGATCTGCAGAGCTTCAGCTGTAGCCCTCCTGGTTGGCACCACCACATACTGAGAAGAGAATACATCGAGGTGAACTCATTGACTTATAAATACACTGCAATATATATATATATATATATATATATATATATATATCAGGCTTTGTCACATAAGTAGAATCAAGAACTAGCTTGCTCAAATCAATTCTTTGGATGCAGGGTAGGAAAGGCATGTCAACTTTGTCACACAGGAACATAGGCCTAACTCACTGACTGATTGGTTAATGCACTTTGCAATTCGAAGGGTCACAAGATATCAGTGAATCAAACTCACCAGGAGGATATCCGCTATAATGGCCCAGTTCAGTGACAATAGAGTCTCCCCAATGCCGATGAACACCTGAGCAGAATGACACGTTTACAGGTTTCCAAAACAACATCTGGTCAACGTAATATTTGTTCATATGCGTTTTTAGCAGCTCCTAGCGTGAGCAGGACCTCAATCAAATGAATTTATGAAGTATTTTGTGCATCAGCACTTGTCACAAAGAGATTTTACAGTAACCTGGCATAGACTCCAAAGAGCAAGCAAAAAAAGCTAAAGAGCTGATGTCATACATAAGTGGCAGGGATGCTTGTAGACGCCAGTACGATGGCGGTGAAGAAGCAGGGTGCGGAGCTGAGCATACCCACAGCACAGATGAGGGGGTCTGCATTGGGCACCCTGTCCCTCAGTCTCCTGGAGATGGTGCTGCCCAACGAAACACCCAAAATACCCGTCAACACCGTCACCACCCCGAAGATGTAACTGGACAGAAAGACAAACAAACAGTTGAAACATGTAACTAAAGGGATATTGTTTCAAGGAATTCAAGCAAAGAGAATGAAAAGGTCAGAGGTCAGGCAAAAAAATAAAAATAAAAAAATAAAAGGTTTTCATTAATTTGTTCATTCATCTATCCACCAATTAATTAATTAATTAATTCATACCTGTCGGAGGGGTCGCACGGTTCAGCGATGCAAGGTGGTTTGATGCCCTGAGTCACCTGAGCTCGGCTCAGTAAGGTGGGTGTCCAGAAGGCCAGAGCTCCAGTCAGAAAAGCCATGGCAGTCACTCCCAGAGACGACCACACAAAGCTCTTACTGCAAGGAGGAACAGAGAGAGATATTAAACAAAACAGCATTCACTAAGTTGACGAGTTATATTTTGGAGAACGTTTCACACCTTTGTCATTTCTATTTATTTTTATTTTTAAATAAACGTATTTTTAATATATTTGACATGTTATGAAAATTCCATAAAATCCTGAAAGTTTCCAAAATTCCGGTAGTTTACTGGTAAACTTTGAAAGTTACCAGTAATATACCCTTCCTTTGTAACCCTACTGCATGGCTAGCAGGCCCCCCTACCCACTGTTTTTATTTATTTATTTTTTATTTAAGGGAACTCAGTCAGGGTCTTAACTTAGTTAGACAAAGGTGCAATTTAGAAATGTGGTTGTGCATCCGCAGTTTTCCTCTTGTTATGTCAGTCACTGACAGTCACTCATTTATCCATGTCAGCTAAAATGTTATAGATTGTGAGGCTAATTAATCTAGCCAGCTATCTACATTTACATTTTAGTCATTTAGCAGACGCTCTTATCCAGAGCATACATTTTTCATACTGGCCCCCCGTGGGAATCGAACCCACAATCCTGGCGTTGCAAGCGCCATGCTCTACCAACTGAGCTAGTAATCCTGGCTGAATTACCAACCAGGTAGGCAGGCCCCGGACCTCCTGGGGGCCCCCATTGATTTTGTTAGTCCCTCTCATCATATTAACACGGCAAAATCATCATATAAGTGATGGCAAAATGTGTAGAATTGCAGGAAATAATCTTTAAAACTGCAAAATGTTCTCTGCCCCCATGGCAAAATGCGTAGCATTGCATACATTTAGTTTTTTTTTTTAACTGCAACATTTTCTCTACACCCATGACAAAATGTGTAGTATTTCAGGAAAATACACTACATGAGCAAAAGTATGTGGACACCTGCTCGTTGAAAATCTCATTCCAAAATCATGGGCATTAATATGGAGTTGATCCCCGCCCCTTTGCTGCTATAACAGCCTCCACTCTTCTGGGAAGGTTTTCTGCAGAGACTTGCTTCCATTCAGCTACAAGAGCATTAGTGAGGTCGGGCACTGATGTTAGGCGATTAGGCCTGGCTCGCAGTCGGCGTTCCAATTCATCCCAAAATTGTTCGATGGGGTTGAGGTCAGGGCTCTGTGCAGGCCAGTCAAGTTCTTCCACACCGATCTAGACAAACCATTTCTGTATGGACCTCGCTTTGTGCATGGGGGCATTGTCATGCTGAAACAGGAAAGGGCCTGCCTTCCCCAAACTGTTGCCACGAAGTTGGAAGCACAGAATCATCTAGAATGTCATTGTATGCTGTAGCGTTAAGATTTCCCTTCACTGGAACTAAAGCCTAGCCTGAATCAATTAAAAACAGCCCCATACCATTATTTCTGCTCCACCAAACTTTACATTTGGCACTATGCATTGGAGCAGGTAGCGTTCTCCTGGCATCCGCCAAACCCAGATTCATCAGTTGGACTTCAAGATGGTGAAACGTCATCACTCCAGAGAACGCGTTTCCACTGCTCCAGAGTCCAATGGTGACAAGCTTTACAACACTCCAGCCGAAGCTTGGCATTGCGCATGGTGATCATAGGCTTGTGTGCGGCTGCTCGGCCATGGAAACACATTTCATGAAGCTCCCGACGAACAGTTATTGTGCTGATGTTGCTTCCAGAGGCCGTTTGGAACTCGGTAGTGAGTGTTGCAACCAAGGACAGACCATTTTTACACGCTACGCGCTTCAGCACTCAGCGGTCCTGTTCTGTGAGCTTGTTTGGCCACTTCGCATCTGAGCCGTTGTTTCTCCTAGACGTTTCCACTTCACAATAACAGCACTTACAGTTCACCGGCGCAGCTCTAGCAGGGCCGAAATTTGACAAACTGACTTGTTGGAAAGGAGGTGGCATCCTATGACAGCGCCACGTTGAAAGTCACGGAGATCTTCAGTACAGGCCATTCTACTGCCAATGTTTGTCTTTGGAGATTACATGGCTGTGTGCTCGATTCTATACACCTGTCAGCAACAGGTGTGGCTGAAATAGACGAATCCACTAATTTGAAGGGGTGTCCACATACTTTTGTTTATATAGTGTAGCTGTAAAATGCCTATTTTCTTTCTCTCCACCACCAAGAGAAGGGCCACTAAAAATTTGGCCCGCGAGGTGGGCGGCCCCCGAAAAGGCTAGTGCCAGCCCTGAGTCGGAGACACGGTATTCAATCAAGGAGATAAGATGATTTGACAATGTGTTAAGAGATGCGTTGTCATTTTCTCCCACTTCTTCAGAAGGTACTTGACGTCCTCCAGGTACGAGGTGTGCTCTATGGTACTTCCTCCGTGGGTGTCAGAGGCCCCTCTTGGTGGGTTGGGGCACAACACAGCCAGCAGGAGCAGACCCAGGGAACCTAGGATGGGATTGAGCTGAGACAGACGGACGGACAGACAGACAGACAGGACAGACAATATGAGTCATCAACCAGAGAAAATGTCTACTCTTGCTCTCTGTCACTAGGACTCAGAAGGGATGACATGATTTCACCTGCTTCTTCAGATACAATATAGATAGAGCTACTACGGTCTGATCTCAAATGACATTATTTCATGACAGGGAGCCAGGGGTCTAATAATTACACTGATTCTGTTTCAAAACGTTTCGCAACAGAAACCGTTTACTCCAAACGGAAAACGCAAACGAGAGTTTCTATTGGACAAATTCAGGTATTTTGTAGGTACCTCCCCATTTCATTACATTTGCTCTGTTTGCTTCCGTTTGGTTCTTAAACGGTAAACGGTTTCTGTAATGAATACAATCCTGATGAAATACTGAGAAGATAATGTGTCACGGTGTGTGGATTAGAGGTGTGTTATAAAAGATGTGTGTCACAACATGGGAGCTGGAGGTGTGTTGTTTTATTTCAATAGAATAGGTTGCGTTTCTGTCTTTCTGGGACTTACCCGTAAGGCCCAACGCCAGTCTCCAGTGGCATTGGCAACGGAGGATCCTATTATGAATCCCAGACCACTGAAAAACACACAAACAGGAGGACATTGACAATGTGAAGCTAGCCTAGTGTCCAAATGGAATGCTAGTGCCCAAATGGAATGCTAGTGCCCAAATGGAATGCTAGTGCCCAAATGGAATGCTAGTGCCCAAATGGAATGCTAGTGCCCAAATGGAATGCTAGTGCCCAAATGGAATGCTAGTGCCCAAATGGAATGCTAGTGCCCAAATGGAATGCTAGTGCCCAAATGGAATACTAGTGCCCAAATGGAATGCTAGTGCCCAAATGGAATGCTAGTGCCCAAATGGAATGCTAGTGCCCAAATGGAATGCTAGTGCCCAAATGGAATGCTAGTGCCCAAATGGAATGCTAGTGCCCAACGTTCTGCTCGGTTGCAGAGACTTATTTTACACTTTGTTTGCTTTCTTTCTCCAGTCTTAATACGCTTACACAATTAGCATACCAACAGTGTGATTCCCCTTGCCTGTGACTTGACTACGCAGTTTGTGCTATTTTGCAAAACCACTAGAGCAAGATGCATTTAGATTTGAGTCACTTAGCAGACGCTCTTATCCAGAGCAACTTACAGTTAGTGAGTGCATACATTTTCATACTGGCCCCCTGATAGATTAATTATTAATGACTAATTATTACACCCTGAAATTGTGTATAATGTGTTAGAAATGTGTGAGCGTAGGACCAGTAAAGACTATGGCATTGAGCTACTATTTAGCAATGTGAGTAAGAGTTAGGCCAGACAACAAAGGACAAGGAGAACTGCCTACAGGCAACTGATAACTGAGGAATTTAGGGAGGAGAGAAACTGTTATGAAAACATGGTGCAGAATATTGTGAGAACGGCGATAACTGAGGAATGCAGGGAGTAGGCTATGATAAGAAAGCCCGCCTACAGAGGGGAGGGATGTTTGTATGACGTATGAGTATAAAAGATGGACTCTGAAATTGTGATGGCAGAATTCTCAATGAATAAATCTCTGACTATGCAGACCGGGACTCTGGCCGTTACTTAAATCCCAAAAGACTTACAACCTTTTGGGAGACGCACAGAGACACTGAAATAGTTTGTTAAATAATTCACTTAACACCCCCCCCGTGGGAAACAAACCCACAACCCTGGCGTTGCAAGCGCCATGCTCTACCCACTGAGCTACAGGGGACATGGATACAGTGCACACTTCACATGAACACTAAATAGGGAATAGCCATTTCAGACGCAGACCATGGTGTAGTATGTTGATGGCAACATGAGGATTATTAAGCTCCTCTGTAGAATCTGACCTTCCAACAGGGATGAATATGTAGAAGGCAGCGATCATCATGGTCCTCTTGGCTCCAGAGAACAGGTCTCCTATGATGGTAGGGGCGATGGTGGAATAGCTGGCCTCTCCAGTCCCCACCAGGGCTCTCAACAGCACCAGCAGCCAGAAATACTGACAATACAACAATACTGAAGCTTTAACCAGTCCACTCCAGGGGAGAACGACTGCCCCCTCTCATTGAAGCCATGAAGTTAAAGGCCTGACCGGGATACTACACACTGTTGTTTTCAGAAAGCAGGATCCCCCATTATAGTGAATGGGAAAATGGCAATCTTGGTGGGCAATATTTGTGTAAATATATTTTTTCATGGTGCCAATACTTGCTTCTAGTACACCAGATGTATAGAGGGGTCTGAAATTATTGACACCCTTGATAAAGATGAGCAATAACGACTGTATAAAATAAATAATTCAAATACTGAGCTATATTGTATGGACATTTTTATTATTACACTAATACAATTGGTCAGAGAAAGAGATTTTGTTTAACAAGTAATAAAAACAAACCTCAAAAAGATCAAAATGATTGACAGCCCTAAAGATTGTTATAAATAAAGTAGTCAAAAGTGTAGTATTTGGTACCATATTCTTAGAACGCATTGATTACATTTACATTTCAGTAATTCAGCAGATGCACTTACGCAGAGCGACTTACAGGAGCAATTAGGGTTAAGTGCCTTGCTCAAGGGCAGATTTTTCACCTAGTCGTTTCGGGGATTCGAATCAGCACCTTTCATTTATTGGCCAAACGCTTTTAACCGCTAGGCTACCTGCCACTACCTACATTATTAAGCTTGTGACTCTACAAACTTGTTGGATGCATTTGCAGTTCGTTTTGGATAGAATAGAAATGAATGGTTAATCATGTATTGTGTCATTTTGGAGTTACTTTTATTGAAAATAAGAATAGAATACGTTTCTAAACAAAATCTCTTTCTCAAAAATTGTATCAGTATAAAATAATATCATTTCCCAAATTTTTTGGATAGCTCAGTATAGCTCACTATTTCAATATTAATAGCTCAATATAGCTCAGTAGTAGAATTATTTAATTTTATAGTCATTATTGCTAATCTTTATCAAGGGTGTCCATAATTTCAGACCCAACTGTGCGTCCCTTGCACCAATCATTTTAAAATCGTACACAGAAGAAGTTACAAGGATCATATAAGCAGCCTGCAGTACCCTGGTCGGCCTTCAACGTCGAGATCCACAACGAGCGGTGGCAGCACTGAGCTAGCAGGCTAAGTCACATCCTGGACTAGCTCTAACTGCGCATGTTATAAACAAAACAAGGCCATATTTGGGGTTCTGATGGGGTTAGACAGTTTAACTAAGCTTATGAGGCATTTATACATTATATTCTTCAAGAATCAATAGCCATATATCATTAATTTAAAAAGTCACAAAAAGTTAGGTAGCAATCACAGATTGGCCCTTTAAAGGCGAGTCGAGCCTGACTGATCTACAAATCACCTAGCATCATAAATAACTACTAAATATTATTTGTAGATCAGTCAGTCAGTCAGTCACAATTTTACCCATGATACATCACGGTTTTGATGCTCTTGAACAAAGCCAATGTTTTACTTACCGATTCTGTGACAAAAGAGCTGCTCAGGGTCGTCACCACCCACACACTCAGCCCGCCAATCATTATGAACTTCCTGTTGTAGCGGTCGCCAAGGTACCCAAAGATTGGAGCCAAAATAATGAAACTGCAGATGAAAACTGTAAACGCATTAACAATTTAAGTGTGTTTACAGTTTGCAACATCATGAGACAGGATGATTCATTTTGTTGGGTGAGAAGTAGAAGCCTAAGTATTGGTGGAAGTAGAAGCCTAAGTATTGGTGGAAGTAGAAGCCTAAGTATTGGTGGAAGTAGAAGCCTAAGTATTGGTGTAAGTAGATGCCTAAGTATTGGTGGAAGTAGAAGCCTAAGTATTGGTGGAAGTAGATGCCTAAGTATTGGTGGAAGTAGATGCCTAAGTATTGGTGGAAGTAGAAGCCTAAGTATTGGTGGAAGTAGAAGCCTAAGTATTGTTGTCCATTAGTTTACTCCAGTTAGGGGAGGGGTGGTAGGGTTAGGGGAAAATAATGAAGAAGGAAAATATATACAGTACCAGTCAAACGTTTGGACACACCTACACATTCAAGGGTTTTTCTTTATTTTTACTATTTTCTACATTGTAGAATAATAGTGAAGACATCAAAACTTTTTTGGTTACTACATGATTCAATACGTGTTATTTAATAGTTATTATGTCTTCAATATTATTCTACAATGTAGAAAATAGTAAAAATAAAGAAAAACCCTTGAATGAGTAGGTGTGTCCAGACTTTTGACTGGTACAGTATATTTTAAAATAAATAAATAATATATTTATTTATTTATTTTAAAATATATTTTATATTTGAGATTCTTCAAAGTAGCCACCCTTTGCCTTGATGACAGCTTTGCACACTCTTGGCATTCTCTCAACCGGCACATGTGCCTTTTACTGAGGAGTGGCTTCCGTCTGGCCACTCTACCATAAAGACCTGATTGGCGGAGCGCTGCAGAGATGGTTGTACTTCTGGAAGTTTCTCCCATCTCCATAGAGGAACTCTGAAGCGCTGTCAGAGTTACCATCGGAGTTTGCCAAAAGGCACCTAAAGGACTCTCAGACCATGAGAAACAAGATCCTCTGGTCTGATGAAACCAAGATTAAACTCTTTGGCCTGAATGCCAACCGTCACGTCTGGAGGAAATCTGACACCATCCCTACGGTGAAGCATGGTGGTGGCAGCATCATGCTGTGGGATGTTTTTCAGTGGCAGGGACTGGGAGACTAGCCAGGATCGAGGGAAAGATAAACGGAGCAAAGTACAGAGAGATCCTTGATGAAAACCTGCTCCAGAGCTCTCAGGACCTCAGACTGGGGCGAAGGTTCACCTTCCAACAGGACAACGACCCTAAGCACACAGCCAAAACAACGCAGGAGTGGCTTCGAGACAAGTCTCTGAATGTCCATGAGTGGCCCAGCCAAAGCCCGGACTTGAACCCGATCAAACATCTCTGGAGAGACCTGAAAATAGCTGTTCAGCGACGCTCCCCATCCAACCTGACAGAGCTTGAGAGGATCTGCAGAGAAGAATGGGAGAAACTCCCCAAATACAGGTGTGCCAAGCTTGTAGCGTCATACCCAAGAATACTCGAGGCTGTAATCGCTACCAAAGGATCTTCAACAAAGTACTGAGTAAAGGGTCTGAATACTTATGGAAATGTAATATACTTTTTTTATTTTTTTATACATTTGCAAAAATTCCTAAAAACCTGTTTTTGCTTTGTCATTATGGGATATTGTGTGAAGATTAATGAGGGGGAAAAAACTATGCACTGTATATAAACCGAATGCACTGTATATATATATACACAAAAAATATATATGGGGATTGGAAATTATCCAAACAATTACATTGATAGAAGCCACAATCTGCAATATTAAAGCTGATCTACCCCTAAATTGTCACGTTCGTTTAATGACGGGTCAGGCCAAGGCGCAGCGTGATATACGTACATGTTTATTTACACTGAATAAACACACGAAAAAACAATAAACCAACGACACGTGAAGTCCAAGGTAGCACACACAACATACCTTACAAGGAACAAGATCCCACAACCCAATAGTGCCAATAGGCTGCCTAAGTATGGTCCCCAATCAGAGACAACGAGCTACAGCTGCCTCTGATTGGGAACCACACCGGCCAACATAGATCTTCACATAATAGATCGAAACATAGAAAACACACAACATAGAATATACACACCCTGACTCAACATTTAAGCGTCCCCTGAGTCAGGGCGTGACATAAATATTTATTACATTAAAATGACGTTTTACAGTTTGCAACATCATGAGACTGGATTATTCATTTTGTTGGAGTGAGGAACTATCTCCTCATAAAGGCATTCAAAACAAAATGCCTGCCATCATGACACTACAGTTTTTTTTTTACCAATAACTGCAGCCACAATGCAAGGAAAAATGTTTATGTTGATAATGCAATACGCCACGGTGAGGAAAGCATCGTTAAAACTATTGACAAATACTGCTGCACTATGCTTCTGACTGAGAAGCCTGGGGGTGAAAGTAAAAAAGGGCTCTGAGATAGTCTAATGTTGTTGCCTTAATCAGCTTGTATTGGTTAAGTCTACCTCGGTGCTGCATCTCCACAATGCCTTCATTATATGGCCCAGTCAGTGTTAGAGTGAGAGGTGATCTGTTTTCCGACACACGTCCTGGTCCATAGGACCAGATGGTCACTAGGATTCAGTCGGAGCAGATAAAGTATAAAATGTCGCCTACACTGGACAATATGTTACATGTGAAAACACAATCAAGACCAACATACCCAGAACTAAATGCACATGATTAAGAGATGTGGTAAAAACCATTCTGTGATTAAACAGAACATGTACAGAGCCTTCAGAACGTATTCAAACCCCTTGACTCATTCCACATTTTGTTGTGTTACAGCCTGAATTGAAAATGCATTCAAAAAATATATATCTCACCCATCTACACATAATACACCATAATGACAAAGTAAAAACATGTTTTTAGACATTTTTGCTAATTTTTTGAAAATGAAATACAGAAATATCTCATTTACATGAGTATTCACACCCCTGAGTCAATACTTCGTAGAAGCACCTTTACGGCTGCGAGTCTTTTTGGGTAAGTCTGTAAGAGCTTTCCACACCTGAGCTGTGTTCGAATACCCATACTGACATACTGTATACTACATACTTAATGAGTATATACTACCTACTATTAGTTCATTTTAGTATACTGTAAACGAACGGTACCCTTTCAGTTGAGTGTACTAGCGCGTCGCCTGTCTACCAGTTCATGCTGTTGCTATGCAACTTCTTGCTAGCTTGTTAGCATAAGAAATTACTAGCTAGACATCTTATTACTCCACTAACAATGTCCGTTGAGAACGCACAACGACTATACCACTTAGCTAAGCATGACGTGAATAATCAAGTCAATAAACGTTGGGTAGTTAGTTAGATAGCATATAGTTAATATACTGGCAAGTTCCATGTATTAGTATAGGGCAGCGTACAATTGGCCCAGCGTCGTCCAGGTTTGGCCAGTGTAGGCCGCCATTGTAAATAAGAATTTGTTCTTAACTGACTTGCCTAGTTAAATAAAGGTAAAATAAAATAAAATAAATAAAAGTAGCCAACTAACGTTAGGTACCTAGCTAACATACTGGTACATACAAGCAACTGCTGTAATGATATGCTATGCGGTTCGTAAAGCTAGCGTAGCTAACAAATTGTCAGCCAACATAACGTGTAACTTATTTGAGAAGACATTACTATTTTTATTACATTGCGCAACATTTTCTTAACATTTGTCATAATTAAAGCAACAAATGTGTATCCGCTCACGTCGGACTTCGACTGCATATTTTCCGCCATTTTCTTCAAATCTGAAAATGTTGTGAAGCCACGCCCATCTTCTGGAGAATTGCATTATGGGCCCTAAAAACCCGGAAATAGTGTCCACTGCTTGTATACTTTGAATTTTGCCGAATGTAGTACGACATCTTGGAACTTTTGGCATACTAACTATATCCATACTATGACCAATAAGCATACTACATACTCAATTTACATCACAATCGAATACAGCTCTGGATTGTTCAACATTTTCCCTTTATGCTTTTCTAAACTCTTCAAACTCTGTCCAATTGGTTGTTGATCATTGCTAGACAACCATTTTAAGGTCTTGCCATAGATTTTCAAGTTGATTTAAGTCAAAACTAACTCGGCCACTCAGGAACATTCACAGTCTTCTTGGTAAGCAGCAGTGGCGGCTCCTGAAAAAATTCTCAGGAGGGGCAATTTTTCTGATGATTTAGGTGACCTACACACGTGCACGAGTCCGTGCACGCGATTCCAGATATCTTTACCTCTGAATAAACTGCCTTTATTATACCATATCCACCCTGTCCAAAGTCTCTACTTGGTCTCAGTTCTCCAGTAAACTTGTGATTATCAACAGTACACAACGGTAACAAACAATTGGGGGAACTCACGGGGCAGATAGTAACCACTTAAAAGGAAGCGATTCCCAAACCTTCCATAACAAAGCCATCACCTACAGAGAGATGAACTTGGAGAAGAGTCCCCTAAGTAAGCTTGTCCTGGGCCTCTGTTCACAAACACAAACAGACCCCACACAGCCCCAGGACAACAACAACAACAACAACAACAACACAATTAGACCCAACCAAATCATGAGAAAACAAAAAGAGAATTACTTGACACATTGGAAAGAACAAACAAAAAAACAGAGCAAACTAGAATGCTATTTGGCCCTAAACAGAGAGTACACAGTGGCAGAATACCTGACCACTGTGACTGACCCAAACTTAATGAAAGCTTTGACTATGTACAGACTCAGTGACCATAGCCTTGCTATTGAGAAAGGCCGCCGTAGGCAGACCTGGCTCTCAAGAGAAGACAGGCTATGTGCACACTGCCCACAAAATGAGGTGGAAACTGAGCTGCACTTCCTAACCTCCTGCCAAATGTATGACCATATTAGAGACACATATTTCCCTCAGATTACAGCGATCCACAAAGAATTCGAAAACAAACCCAATTTTGATAAACTCCCTTATCTACTGGGTGAAAAACCACAGTGTGCCATCACAGCTGCAAGATTTGTGACCTGTTGCCACAAGAAAAGGGCAACCAGTGAAGAACAAACACCATTGTAAATACAACCCATATTTATGTTTATTTATTTTCCCATTTGTACTTTAACTATTTGCACATTGTAACAACACTGTATATATACATAATATGACATTTGAAATGTCTTTATTCTTTTGAAACTTCTGAGTGTAATGTTTACTGTTAATATTTATTGTTTATTTCACTTTTGTTTACTATCTACTTCCCTTGCTTTGGCAATGTTAACACACGTTTCCCATGCCAATAAAGCCCTTAAATTGAATTGAATTGATAGTAAGGTCGCAATGACACAGAAAGCAGTTCAATGTCGGGGTACAGAGTCGCTCTCTTACCAGGATCGCGGTCCGCTCTGACCAGGGTGAAGGTGGCCGGCTCCACTTCTCTGTCCGGGACTCATCCAGCCAAGTCTCCCAGCTGTATTGGGATTCAGCTGCCAGCAGCGTTTTCATTATTTAGTCCGTTCGTAGCGGGTATGTACACGATCAACAAGATCAGTCCAAAACCAACCACTGGAAATCCATGGTTGGCAGAATGTTTGTAAACTAAGTCTACAAATTAAAAACATAAAATAACGCCGCACTGCAGGTCGCAACAGAGACGCTTCTAGCCGCCATTGTCTTAGTTACGTTCAACGTTACGTCACGTATGACGAAAGCGCGTAAGTGCAAGCCCACAGACACCCATAGAGAATGTATTGAAAGCTTTGAAATGTGAAAAAAATAGATTTTACATGACAGGCTATGAGAGACTTCTGGGCGATTTTCAACTTGACTGAAATCGCCCCAAAAACGGGCGGGGCCATTTGAAGCACGACTTTAGCCTGATTTGACATTTAGTGGCTGGCAGATCAGACGTGAACACTGATAACTGCTGTTGCCGTGATATAATTGATTAGAAAAAAAATCCCTTCCTTTTCCCGTTTGGCAGTGCGTCGCCCATATCGCCCTATTGAACAAGCCGTCCCTGGTAAGCAGTGTTGATTTGGCCTTGTGTTTTAGGTTATTGTCCTGCTGAAAGGTGAATTAATCTCCTAGTGTCTGGTGGAAAGCAGACTGAACCAGGTTTTCCTCTAGTATTCTGTTTATTTTTAATCCTGAAAAACTCCCCAGTCCTTAATGATTACAAGCATTACCCACCACTATGCTTGAAAAATGGAGCGTGGTACTCAGTAATGTGTTGTGTATTGTTTTTGCCCCTAACATAACACTTTGTATTCAGGACAAAATGTTAATTGCTTTGCCACATTTTTAAAAGTTTTACTTTAGTGCCTTGTTGAAAATAGGATGCATGGTTTTTGAATATTTGTATTCTGTACAGGCTTCCTTCTTTTCACTCTGTCAATTAGGTTAGTATTGTGGAGTAACTACAATGTTGTTGATCCATCCTCAGTTTTCTCCTATCACAGCCATTAAACTCTGTAACTGTTTTAAAGTCAACATTGGCCTCATGGTGAAATCCCTGAGCAGTTTACTTTCTCTCTGGCAACTGAGTTAGGAAGGACGCCTGTATTTTTGTAGAGACTGGGTCCAACTAGGCATTAGGATAGATAATACACCATCCAAAGTGTAATTAATAACTTCACCATGCTCAAAGGGATATTTAATGTCTGCTGCTTTTTTTTAAACCCATCTACCAATAGGTTCCCTTCTTTGTGAGGCATTGGAGAACCTCCCTGGTCATTGTGGTTGAATCTGTGTTTGAAATTCATTGCTCGACTGAGGGACCTTACAGATAATTATATGTGTGGGGTACAGAGATGAGGTTGTGATTCATAAATCATGTTAAACACTATTATTGCACACAGAGTCCACGCAATTTATTATGTGACTTGTTGTGCACATTTTTCCTCTGGAACTTATGTCGGCTTGCCATAACAAAGGGCTGGAATATTTAAAGACTCCAGACATTTCATCTTTTCGTTTGTAATTAATTTGTAAACATTTCTAAAAACATACTGGGGTATTTTGCGTAAGCCAGTAACCAAAAAATTTCAATGTAATCCATTTTAAATTCAAGCAGTAACACAACATGTGGAGAAAGTCAAGTGGTGTGAATAGTTTCTCAAGGCACAGTAAAATCAGATAACCTGAGATTGTATCAATAAGCATTGCACAGGAAGTGAAGTAATCGTTGATCTAACGTCTTCTTGTTTTCCTGTAATGTGAGGGTCGCTGCACTCTGCACCCTCAGCATGATGAGGTTGTGGTTGTAAACACAATAACAGAACAGGGTGTGAAGTGAATGTAAATATGAATCATCATATATACCTGTCTGTAGTAGTCCAGATGTGCTGTCAGCTATATCAAAGAACTTCTGGATACTGGAAAGGACCCCTGTGAGAAAAAAACAGAAACAGTATTGCATTAGTTAGTACAAAAGGGACCCTCCATAACTCATCAGCATCAGAAATGCCCATGCATTATCTAAAACAAAACAGACAGCAAATGCATCCAACAAGTTTATAGAGTCACAAGCTTGATGTAGGTAGTGGCAGGTAGCTTAGCAGTTACGAGCGTGTTGGTCAGTAAGTGAAAGGTCGCTGGTTCGACTCCCCAAGCCGCGACTAGGTGATAAATCTGTGGATGTGACGTGATGCAAGCCACCATGCAAAAAGGGGAAAGTTGCACGCTTGACTGCAGGTGTTTAGCTGTTTTCAATAGAAGTGCTGAAAGACTCTCACCTGCGATTGTGTATCGGTCCATGTAATTGATTAAGTTGATATAACAGAGCACGGCTACTGTTATATGGGAGCGTAGTGGAGAGAAGACTGTTGTCTCTGCTGTGGACGGTTCAGAAGTAGGAAGGCTGTCAGCTGTGGAACCATAGTGTGTGGAAGTTGCGTTAGAACTCAGACAGGTCTTCTCTCTGTCCTGCGGAGACGTCACTGTCCCGTTTGTCTCCATGGCAACCAGTCCTGAGATCTGAAAAAGGAAAGTAACATATGAAGTGGATGGCACAATCTGAGGGGTGGGGCGAACCGTAACAACTCCCAAATTCATAGATGGAGCTATAGATAAAACTACATGTTTTGCAGATTGAGAAAGACTATTGTTTTACCACATGTATTCACAGATACCACTGGTAAAAATCAAGAGTGTGTATGTGACGTCTACAGGTATGAGTGTAGCTAATCTCAGTTAACCCAGGCCAAATGTCCCCTCACCCTTCCAAAATTCAAAAGATGCTAACACCTGCGAAATCATGATTTGTCCAAATAACCAGTGACGAAAAAAAAAACGAAACGCTGGAACTAATGCTGCTCGTTAGCCCACACATCCCATTCCTTCCTGACAGATTCTACGGTACAAGTTATGTTTACGTAGATCTGTCCACAAGGTATTAGTCTACCATACTCTGGCCCTCAAACTAATTTAAGATGAAATCTCAGTCATAATTGAGTTACTGGAAATAGAGTGAGAAAGTAAACAGCAACATCTAGGAGACTGATTCAGGGGGCGTGGCTTCTCATTCTGCCCTGCTTACTTTGCAATTCGTATGATTAAACAATATGTTACGAATTGCAATTCATACAATATGTTACGAATTGCAATTTGTTGTCGCAAACATTAGCTAGGTGGCTAACGCTAATATTAGCTAGCTCTAGGGGTTAGGGGTTAAGGTTAGGAGTTAAGTTAAAGGGTTAAGGTAAGGGTTAGCTAACATGCTAAGTAGTTGCAAAGAAGCTAAAAAGTAGTAAGTAGTTGCAAAGTTGCTAATTAGCTCAAATGCAAAAGTTGCAAAGTTGCTAATTAGCTCAAATGCAAAAGTTGCAAAGTTGCTAATTAGCTCAAATGCAAAAGTTGTCCGTGATGAGATTCTAACACGCAACCTTTGGGTTGCTAGATGTTCGCGTTATACACCCACCCATCCACCGTGACTAACCACCCTACTTTTCGTTTTTGACTTAAGTAACCTTCTGTCTTATGTAACAATACAATTAAGCAATAAATCCCGAGGGGTTATGTTGTACGGCCAATATACCACGGCTAAGGGCTGTTCTTATGCATGACACAAAGCGGAATGCCTGGATACAGCGCTTAGCCGTGATATATTGGCCATTACAACAAACCCCCGAGGTACCTTATTGCTATTATAAACTGGTTACCAAAGTCATTTTTTGTCATACCCATGGTATACGGTCTGATATACCACGGCTTTCAGCCAATCAGCATTCAGGGCTTGAACCACATAGTTTATAATACGTAACATATCATACTAATTTGAGTGTCCCGGATTTACGTTTACTATGTTACGTGTAGTCTATGAGACCAGGCTGATCCACTTTGACCAACCACCCTAAAGTAACCTTCCATTTCATGTAACCATACCAAACTTAACATATCATACTCATTTAAGTGTCCCGGATGAACATTTACTATTTCACTTCTAGTTTATGAGACCAGGCTGCAGTCTCTGGTCGGTCTTTAAGAGGGCAGTGCACAGACCTTTCAGGGGGCAGGTGCTCAAAATGAAAGATGCTCTCTGTCTTTCTGCCTCTCCCTGCTGCGCGTATCAGCCAACAAGACCGTATATTGATGAAGATCAAGTGTTATTCAAATGTTATGCTGCTGTGGCAGCACTGTTGATATTTAATTTGATTTACTTTATTTTAAAGTAGGTAGCTAGCTACACACATTCGGTGACCGCATCTCTCAAGCCATGCATGTTTGGATAACGGGGCAATCTCCATACAGGGCAGATCAACCAGTGCAACCAACGGACAGGGTGGGGGGTGGCGAACTTGACAATGACTTGCGGGCAGTGGGTTCCGAACAACAATTACTAAAAATGTATTTTTAAAAAAACATTTGGGGGGGAAATTACACCACCACCCACCCAAAACGGCACTTTGGAGACTGGAAGGGAAAGGGGCATGTGATCTGTCAGGTAGGGCCCTATCTGTGCACGGTCTTTAACCACCAGTGAAGACAAGTGTTCAAAGTCCAGTATTAAAATAGTCCCGTGTAGCTCAGTTGGTAGAGCATGGCATTTGCAATGCCAGGGTTGTGGGTTCGATTCCCACAGGGGACCAGTATGAAAAAAATAATAATAAACTGTATGCACTCACTAACTGTAAGTTGCTCTGGATAAGAGCGTCTGCTGAATGACTCAAATGTAAAATCGTAGTCACTTCAGACACCTTCTCCTGTCCAAAATCCTCAGTAATTTTCCCCCTGAATTCAAACTACTCTGTTCTTCCACCTTTTTTTAAACTATTCTGTTCTTCCACCTTTTTAAACTACTCTGTTCCAGTCACGGTGCGTGGGTAAAATCACTGGGGAAGCCAGTCGACTCACCCTACTCATCTCCTTCATGTTGACGAAACAGTCTATGTCATACAGTACACCCTTTTATTTGTTTTTCCTAGGCTACCTGGCTAAAATGCTTTCTCACTAGCCTAACTTCCACTCATGGGCAACGTTAGCTAGTTAACATTAGCTTTCTACATCTAGCTACAGTACATATCCTCTCAGGACAGGGGGCACAACAATGTATGAATTAATGGTTGGATCAGAATCGCCGTTATGATCACTGGCCTGTACGGACAATTAAGTAAAACCACAAGTCCAAATCCCGATCTCCATCCATGGCTAATTTAGGAAAGGGCCAATTTTAGCTAGCTAGCCACCGGAGGACAACAACACAACGAGATGCAACAATTCAAGTTGTTTTTTGTTAACGACGTATGCTCTCAAAGCGATTTGATAGAAGATGCCAAATCCAAACTGGCTTCCCCCTAGACATTTATTTTTTATTTTTTAGCTAGGACCATTCACAGTTGAGTTCGCTCAGTTTAGCTCAATGCTGATTGGCACAATTTTGTATACTTTTTCTGTCAAGGGAGGCCAAATGTTCGCTGGCTTTCCTTGCATTCAATGCTACGGGCGGCAACAATGTCCTACTCGTTTGGATCAGACAGTAGCAGATAAATGGCCTACACGTAGAGAGACAGAGGGGGCGCTGTTTCGCTCGCTGGGATGCTTTCTCCTGTGAGATACATTCAGCCTCTTACGAATTGAAAGAAAATTATGAAACACAGAGAGATAAAAGATAAATTATTTAATGTTCTTTTTTTTTTCTTCTTTTTTTTGGGGAAGCCTGGCATCCCTTGGCGACCATGAATACACGCCACTGCTCTGTTCATTATTTGACTCTTATTATCTATCCTAATGCCTAGTCACTTTACCCTGCCTTCATGTACATATCTACCTCAAATACCTTATTGTTATCTATCCTGATGCCTAGTCACTTTACCCTGCCTTCATGTACATATCTACCTCAAATACCTTATTGTTATCTATCCTGATGCCTAGTCACTTTACCCTGCCTTCATGTACATATCTACCTCAAATACCTTATTATTATATATCCTGATGTCTAGTCACTTTACCCTGCCTTCATGTACATATCTACCTCAAATACCTTATTATTATCTATCCTGATGTCTAGTCACTTTACCCTGCCTTCATGTACATATCTACCTCAAATACCTTATTTTTATCTATCCTGATGCCTAGTCACTTTACCCTGCCTTCATGTACATATCTACCTCAAATACCTTATTATTATCTATCCTGATGCCTAGTCACTTTACCCTGCCTTCATGTACATATATACAGTGGGGGAAAAAAGTATTTAGTCAGCCACCAATTGTGCAAGTTCTCCCACTTAAAAAGATGAGAGAGGCCTGTAATTTTCATCATAGGTACACGTCAACTATGACAGACAAATTGAATTTTTTTTTCTCCAGAAAATCACATTATAGGATTTTTAATGAATTTATTTGCAAATTATGGTGGAAAATAAGTATTTGGTCACCTACAAACAAGCAAGATTTCTGGCTCTCACAGACCTGTAACTTCTTCTTTAAGAGGCTCCTCTGTCCTCCACTCGTTACCTGTATTAATGGCACCTGTTTGAACTTGTTATCAGTATAAAAGACACCTGTCCACAACCTCAAACAGTCACACTCCAAACTCCACTATGGCCAAGACCAAAGAGCTGTCAAAGGACACCAGAAACAAAATTGTAGACCTGCACCAGGCTGGGAAGACTGAATCTGCAATAGGTAAGCAGCTTGGTTTGAAGAAATCAACTGTGGGAGCAATTATTAGGAAATGGAAGACATACAAGACCACTGATAATCTCCCTCGATCTGGGGCTCCACGCAAGATCTCACCCCGTGGGGTCAAAATGATCACAAGAATGGTGAGCAAAAATCCCAGAACCACACGGGGGGACCTAGTGAATGACCTGCAGAGAGCTGGGACCAAAGTGACAAAGCCTACCATCAGTAACACACTACGCCGCCAGGGACACAAATCCTGCAGTGCCAGACGTGTCCCCCTGCTTAAGCCAGTACATGTCCAGGCCCGTCTGAAGTTTGCTAGAGTGCATTTGGATGATCCAGAAGAGGATTGGGAGAATGTCAGATGAAACCAAAATATAACTTTTTGGTAAAAACTCAACTCGTCGTGTTTGGAGGACAAAGAATGCTGAGTTGCATCCAAAGAACACCATACCTACTGTGAAGCATGGGGGTGGAAACATCATGCTTTGGGGCTGTTTTTCTGCAAAGGGACCAGGACGACTAATCTGTGTAAAGGAAAGAATGAATGGGGCCATGTATCGTGAGATTTTGAGTGAAAACCTCCTTCCATCAGCAAGGGCATTGAAGATGAAACGTGGCTGGGTCTTTCAGCATGACAATGATCCCAAACACACCGCCCGGGCAACGAAGGAGTGGCTTCGTAAAAAGCATTTCAACGTCCTGGAGTGGCCTAGCCAGTCTCCAGATCTCAACCCCATAGAAAATCTTTGGAGGGAGTTGAAAGTCTGTGTTGCCCAGCGACAGCCCCAAAACATCACTGCTCTAGAGGAGATCTGCATGGAGGAATGGGCCAAAATACCAGCAACAGTGTGTGAAAACCTTGTGAAGACTTACAGAAAACGTTTGACCTGTGTCATTGCCAACAAAGGGTATATAACAAAGTATTGAGAAACTTTTGTTATTGACCAAATACTTATTTTCCACCATAATTTGCAAATAAATTCATTAAAAATCCTACAATGTGATTTTCTGGATTTTTTTTTCTCATTTTGTCTGTCATAGTTGACGTGTACCTATGATGAAAATTACAGGCCTCTCTCATCTTTTTAAGTGGGAGAACTTGCACAATTGGTGGCTGACTAAATACTTTTTTTCTCCACTGTACCTCAAATACCTTATTATTATCTATCCTGATGTCTAGTCACTTTACCCTGCCTTCATGTACATATCTACCTCAAATACCTTATTTTTATCTATCCTGATGCCTAGTCACTTTACCCTGCCTTCATGTACATATCTACCTCAAATACCTTATTATTATCTATCCTGATGCCTAGTCACTTTACCCTGCCTTCATGTACATACAGTGGGGAGAACAAGTATTTGATACACTGCCAATTTTGCAGGTTTTCCTACTTACAAAGCATGTAGAGGTCTGTAATGTTTATCATAGGTACAGTTCAACTGTGAGAGACGGAATCTAAAACAAAAATCCAGAAAATCACATTGTATGATTTTTAAGTAATTAATATGCATTTTATTGCATGACATAAGTATTTGATACATCAGAAAAGCAGAACTTAATATTTGGTACAGAAAAATTTGTTTGCAATTACAGAGATCATACATTTCCTGTAGGTCTTGACCAGGTTTGCACACACTGCAGCAGGGATTTTGGCCCACTCCTCCATACAGACCTTCTCCAGATCCTTCAGGTTTTGGGGCTGTCGCTGGGCAATACAGACTTTCAGCTCCCTCCAAAGATTTTCTATTGGGTTCAGGTCTGGAGACTGGCTAGGCCACTCCAGGACCTTGAGATGCTTCTTACGGAGCCACTCCTTAGTTGCCCTGGCTGTGTGTTTCGGGTCGTTGTCATGCTGGAAGACCCAGCCACGACCCATCTTCAATGCTCTTACTGAGGGAAGGAGGTTGTTGGCCAAGATCTCGCGATACATGGCCCCATCCATCCTCCCCTCAATACCGTGCAGTCGTTCTGTCCCCTTTGCAGAAAAGCATCCCCAAAGAATGATGTTTCCACCTCCATGCTTCACGGTTGGGATGGTGTTCTTGGGGTTGTACTCATCCTTCTTCTTCCTCCAAACACGGCGAGTGGAGTTTAGACCAAAAAGCTCTATTTTTGTCTCATCAGACCACATGACCTTCTCCCATTCCTCCTCTGGATCATCCAGATGGTCATTGGCAAACTTCAGACTGGCCTGGACATGCGCTGGCTTGAGCAGGGGGACCTTGCGTGCGCTGCAGGATTTTAATCCATGACGGCGTAGTGTGTTACCAATGGTTTTCTTTGAGACTGTGGTCCCAGCTCTCTTCAGGTCATTGACCAGGTCCTGCCGTGTAGTTCTGGGCTGATCCCTCACCTTCCTCATGATCATTGATGCCCCACGAGGTGAGATCTTGCATGGAGCCCCAGACGAGGGTGATTGACCGTCATCTTGAACTTCTTCAATTTTCTAATAATTGCGCCAACAGTTGTTGCCTTCTCACCAAGCTGCTTGCCTATTGTCCTGTAGCCCATCCCAGCCTTTTGCAGGTCTACAATTTTATCCCTGATGTCCTTACACAGCTCTCTGGTCTTGGCCATTGTGGAGAGGTTGGAGTCTGTTTGATTGAGTGTGTGGACAGGTGTCTTTTATACAGGTAACGAGTTCAAACAGGTGCAGTTAATACAGGTAATGAGTGGAGAACAGGAGGGCTTCTTAAAGAAAAACTAACAGGTCTGTGAGAGCCAGAATTCTTACTGGTTGGTAGGTGATCAAATACTTATGTCATGCAATAAAATGCAAATTAATTACTTAAAAATCATACAATGTGATTTTCTGGATTTTTGTTTTGATTCCGTCTCTCACAGTTGAAGTGTACCTATGATAAAAATTACAGACCTCTACATGCTTTGTAAGTAGGAAAACCTGCAAAATTGGCAGTGTATCAAATACAGTGTATCAAATACTACTCATCTAACTAGCTAGCTTGTATCTACCTCAAATACCTCTTACTCATTGATATGGCTACTGGTAAGTCTACACCTGTTGTATTCAGCGCATGTAACAAATACAATTTGAATCTCACCAAAAACAACAATGTCAAATCAAATCAAATTTACATTTACATTTACGTCATTTAGCAGACGCTCTTATCCAGAGCGACTTACAAATCAAATTTTATTGGCCACATGCGCCGAATACAACAGGTGCAGACATTACAGTGAAATGCTTACTTACAGCCCTTAACCAACAGTGCATTTATTTTTTAATAAAAAAGTAAAATAAAACAACAACAAAAAAGTGTTGAGAAAAAAGAGCAGAAGTAAAATAAAATAACAGTAGGGAGGCTATATATACAGGGGGGTACCGGTGCAGAGTCAATGTGCGGGGGCACCGGCTAGTTGAGGTAGTTGAAGTAATATGTACATGTGGGTAGAGTTAAAGTGACTATGCATAAATAATTAACAGAGTAGCAGCAGCGTAAAAAGGTGGGGTGGGGGGGCAGTGCAAATTGTCCGGGCAGCCATGATTAGCTGTTCAGGATTTGTATGGCTTGGGGGTAGAAGCTGTTGAGAAGTCTTTTGGACCTAGACTTGGCACTCCGGTACCGCTTGCCGTGCGGTAGCAGAGAGAACAGTCTATGACTAGGGTGGCTGGAGTCTTTGACAATTTTGAGGGCCTTCCTCTGACACCACCTGGTATAGAGGTCCTGGGTGGCAGGAAGCTTGGCCCCAGTGATGTACTGGGCCGTACGCACTACCCTCTGTAGTGCCTTGCGGTCGGAGGCCAAGGAGTTGCCATACCAGGCGGTGATGCAACCAGTCAGGATGCTCTCGATGGTGCAGTTGTAGAATTTTTTGAGGATCTGAGGACCCATGCCGAATCTTTTCAGTCTCCTGAGGGGGAATAGGCTTTGTCGTGCCCTCTTCACGACTGTCTTGGTGTGTTTGGACCATGATAGTTCGCTGGTGATGCGGACACCAAGGAACTTGAAGCTCTCAACCTGTTCCATTACAGCCCCGTCGATGAGAATGGGGGCGTGCTCAGTCCTCTTTTTTTTCCTGTAGTCCACAATCATCTCCTTTGTCTTGGTCACGTTGAGGGAGAGGTTGTTATCCTGGCACCACACGGCCAGGTCTCTGACCTCCTCCCTATAGGCTGTCTCATCGTTGTCGGTGATCAGGCCTACCACTGTTGTGTCGTCTGCAAACTTAATGATGGTGTTGGAGTTGTGCCTGGCCATGCAGTCATGGGTGAACAGGGAGTACAGGAGGGGACTGAGCACGCACCCCTGAGGGGCCCCCATGTTGAGGATCAGTGTGGCAGATGTGTTGTTACCTACCCTTACCACCTGGGGGCGGCCCGTCAGGAAGTCCAGGATCCAGTTGCAGAGGGAGGTGTTTAGTCCCAGGATCCTTAGCTTAGTGATGAGCTTTGAGGGCACTATGGTGTTGAATGCTGAGCTGTAGTCAATGAATAGCATTCTCACGTAGGTGTTCCTCTTGTCCAGGTGGGAAA
This sequence comes from Coregonus clupeaformis, assembly GCF_020615455.1. Classification (NCBI taxonomy): domain Eukaryota; kingdom Metazoa; phylum Chordata; class Actinopteri; order Salmoniformes; family Salmonidae; genus Coregonus; species Coregonus clupeaformis. Next base: position 11,236,487 of record NC_059204.1, on the reverse strand, counting down.
GGGCAGTGTGGAGTGCAATAGAGATTGCATAATCTGTGGATCTGTTGGGGCGGTATGCAAATTGGAGTGGGTCTAGGGTTTCTGGGATAATGCTGTTGATGTGAGCCATGACCAGCCTTTCAAAGCACTTCATGGCTACAGACATCAGTGCTACGGGTCGGTAGTCATTTAGGCAGGTTATCTTAGAGTCCTTGGGCACGGGGACTATGGTGGTCTGCTTGAAACATGTTGGTATTACAGACTCAGTCAGGGACATGTTGAAAATGTCAGTGAAGACACTTGCCAGTTGGTCAGCACATGCTCGGAGTACACGTCCTGGTAATCCGTCTGGCCCTGCGGCCTTGTGAATGTTGACCTGCTTAAAAGTCTTACTCACATCGGCTACGGAGAGCGTGATCACATAGTCATCCGGAACAGCTGGACCACCCACACAGACAGTGTGGTGAAGAAGGTACAACAGAGCCTCTTCAACCTCAGGAGCCTAAAGAAATCTGTCTTGGCACCTAAAACCCTCACAAACTTTTACAGATGCACATTTGAGAGCATCCTGTCAGGCTGTATCACCACATGGTACGGAAACTGCACTGCCTGCAACCGCAGGGCTCTCCAGAGGGTGGTGCGGTCTGCAGAACACATTACAGGGGGGCAAACTACCCGCCCTCCAGGACACCTACAGCGCCCGATGTCAAAGGAAGGCCAAAAAGATCATCAATCACCCGTGCCTGTTCACCCCACTATCATCCAGAAGGCAAGGTCAGTACAGGTGCATCAATGCTGAGACCGAGAGACTGAAAAACAGCTTCTATCTCAAGGCCATCAGACTGTTAAACAGCCATCACTAGCACATCAGAGGCTGCTGCCTATAGACATCTGACCACTTTTTTATTAACCGAGTCACTGGTGCTTCCTGCTTTAGTTTTTGCTTATAAGCAGGAATCAGGAGGATAGAGTTATGGTCAGATTTGCCAAATGGAGGGCAAGGGAGAGCTTTGTATGAATCTCTGTGTGTGGAGTAAAGGTGGTCTAGAGTTTTTTTTCCTCTGGTTGCACATTTAACATGCTGGTAGAAATTAGGTAGAACGGATTTAAGTTTCCCTTAAATTCATTAGACACTTCCATTTTTGTCAAAGCCAAAATACATTTATCTTGTTTGAGGAAACACTTTGCAAATCACCCTTGTGATACAGACCATTCAGAATAGTGGGAACTAATTTTAAACACTGTAAACCGGATCCATGTGGTTGTTAGATGAAGGGGAAGGAAGAATACTTTAGCAGTCCTCTACAGGGGGGCCAGTATGAAAATACAAAAATAAAGTATGCACTCACTACAGGTAAGTCGCTCTGGATTAGAGCGTCTGCTAAATGATGTAAATGTAAATGTACAGTATGTCTCAATGTACAATAGTATTTGGCTGCTTCATTGTAGTTGTCTCAACGTTCTACAGATAACCCAGCCTCCTCCTGGGTTTCTGGCAAAGCAGCAACAATACTTACATCACTATGTCATTCAAGACACAATGTTTGTTATTAAACTGGTAATTTAGGTTGTAACAATGGTGGTCAGAGTTCAAAACTGTTCATGTTTAACTTTTAAGTGTTTGTTATAGATGTTTCTAGGCTGATAGCCTCTGAATATAGTAGGAGATATGATTGATGGGATTTCCTCTGTGTTTCAAGCTATTGATTTAGAGAATGTAAACAGAAGGCTCTGTTAGGCCTAATGGTAGGATGTACTTAGACCTCGATTCAATCAAAAATGGTATTCAAAAGAATCTGGCGCAAGACATCATTATGTTAATCTTGATGTCCTCAAAGTACTAGCTACTTCAACACTTCCGTGATTTGCAAATGAAATACATTGACATATTACTAATATTGACATAGTTCACTAATATCATACTGTGTGTTATAAAATATGCAATATAATCACACATTTTTATGCTTTTTAAAAAAACGCTGGCTGCAGTGGTTGTTTACGTCAACAGTAGCAGTAAAGTCCGAGAGAATCTGTCAGGTCAATAGCAACAATCCAGCGATTATGGGTGCAGCTTCTTCCCAGAGCAACAGACTACAATACAATGGCATTGTGCAGACATAAACACATCGACAACTGGGCCATTGTGGAAAAAGTATCCAATTGTCATACTTGAGTAAAAGTAAAGATACCTTAATCGAAAATGACTCAAGTAAAAGTGAACATCACCCAGTAAAATACTACTTGAGTAAAAGTCTAAAAGTATTTGGGTTTTAAATATACTTAGGTATCAAAAGTAAATGGAATTGCTAAAATGTACTTAAGTATCAAAAGGAAAAGTATAAATCATTTCAAATTCCATATATTAAGCAAACCAGACGGCACCATTTTCTTGTGTTTTTTTACGGAGAGCCAGTGGCAGACTACAACATTCAGACATCATTTACAAACGAAGCATTTGTGTTTAGTGAGTCCGCCAGATCAGAGGCAGTAGGGATGGTCCTCTGTAGTTCAATTGGTAGAGCACGGCGCTTGTAACGCCAGGGTACTGGGTTCGATCCCCGACCCATACGTAAAAATATATGCACACATGACTGTAAGTCGCTTTGGATAAAAGTGTCTGCTAAATGGCATATTATTATTATGACCTGGGATGTTCTCTTGATAACTGCTTGAATATGACAATTGTCCTGTCCTGCTAAGCATTGAAAATGTAACGACTACTTTTGGGTGTCATGAAAAATGTATGGAGTAAAAAAGTACATTGTTTTCTTTAGGAATGTAGTGAAGTAAAAGGTGTCAAAAATAGAAATAGTAAAGTACAGATACCCCAAAAAATTACTTAAGTAGTACTTTCAAGTATTTTTACTTAAGTACTTTACACCACTGCAACTGGGTATGTTTTTTAAACTTGATATAGCCTACACACACGGACATCGGTTCTGTAGTTAGAAGATCATTTACTTTTGGGTTTGCTTGACATGACAGGTCAAAAGCGCAGTTGTAGAACTCAGCGTAATCGCAACGTCAACAGTAGGCTACTTTAACCCGTACAATCAGACTGAATTAAAAATAAATCAAATACATCTTACATTTTGGTTGATGAAGTCTTGAAATCTTGGACAGGTCATTCCATGTTGTTTTGAGTGACGATGGGGGAGTCCCAGTGTGTCTCCAGGGCTGAGACAGAGACAGACAACCTGCAGGAAATCCTCCTCAGGCTCTAACGGTAATATGCTGCTGGGATATTACGTTAGCACAGAGGCCAGCCCCCTCTGGGTTGGTCATATGCAATCACACTGTTCCTCACTGTAATGCAATGTTGAAAACAAGCCAACGGCCATTTTCGAAACTAACACATTGCCATATCTTACTGCACTCTACATAAAATACTCAATGTTAAGATCCAACAGCTCATAAATGGTATATTACCAGGTGCCAAACACAAGGTAATCATGAAGTTCAAAAAAGCCTGTTGCCATTCAACTTGCATATAATGCTTTAGGCTACTTCAACATATAAGTCGAGTGGACTAGTTGTGCATTCAAAATGTTAAGCTTTCAGAGTCCTCAAAATACAGAATGTTCTTGGACCAAACACTAAGGGACACACCAGAATTTGGAATACCTCTACACAGCCCAGATATCCTAACTGACTTAACTTTATATACACTGTAAAGCAGTTACCAGGACAACATAACAGGAATTATGTAACTTTGAAATTACATTTCACAGAGACAGTGCTGCTGTTGTTTGGATCCTTTGGCACAACTGTGAAGTTGTCTAAAATATATGGTATGTTGTTCACTGCTACTGGACATCCATCAGAGCATGGTTCCTCTCTAGGTTTCTCCTTAATAATATGCCATTTAGCAGACGCTTTTATCCCGGGGATCGAACCCACTACCCTGGCGTTACAAGCGCCGTGCTCTACCAGCTGAGCTACAGATGACCGTCTAGGGAGTTTATTCTAGCCAACTGCTTCTGCATTGGTTGTTCTTTAGGGTTTTATGTTGGGTATCTGTAAAGCACTTTGTGACAACTGCTGATGAAAAAAAAAAAAAAGGGCTTTATAAAAATACATTTGATTGATTAGGTAGAAAAGGAAAAAAGTTTATTCTCATTTACTAAATTCCTAGTGGTGCCCCTAAAATGCTTGATAATCCAGGTGAAATAAAGATGTGTAACATCTAAATAAACCACAACTACTGTATGCCCATTTACGGAAACAGTATCATCAAAATCAACCAAAGTTTATTACATGATTCCGGTTTACTAGTTTTAAACAGGTTTAGGCCTACAGTAAAACATATTGACTAAGAACACAAATATCTCAGTTGTCACTTTCTAAAGCGCTACAGTGTTTTCACAGAGACTATAGTTGCTGACCGATTTTTTTAAAACGTTGCTGAAAATGTGTTGGGAGGGCACTCTCAATAGGCCCTTTTCACGATGACGTCATCTAACTTCCGCCTTTCCGCGTAGCAGGTTAACTTCACTTCCGTTCGCCCGTAACCTGAGACTTCTCAACGAAAATACAACTGTTGACCACTAACTAGCAAGCTAGCTACTTGCTACTATGTAGTTGGGCTCAAAATCAATGGGAAATTTAAAGTTGTAACCTTCAATAGGCAACTGAGGAAACTCACTGGCACCAGGGTGTTTAATAATATCTCTACTTAATTCTAGAGGGCACTGGTAAGAAAGCACAGACCCAAATGGCACAGGGCCAAATTTAGAGTCCACCAAATTAAGGCCCTCAAGCCCGTGCAGCAATTTGCAAATCCCTGGTTGTGGACGGATGTCTTTCAGTTTCTCAGCACTGGCCATGACGTGAGGATCCGGAATAGGCCCTGGCATGAAAGTGAGATATGTCAAGTTTAGATTTCATTAAATGCCACCTTATCTTTTTCACTAAAAAAGACAACCACACTCATCCAGTCTCGTACATGCTTCTAATACAAATAAAAAATATCCACTGAAAGTCTATATAAAAGTAACAAATAATAATCACTTTTATGTTTGTATTATTTTAGAAATGCACTAAAGTCTTTGTGCTCTAGTACAGGCGGGGGCTCATTCAGACTCACCATCATAGGCTCGGTACAGTGTGCACTTCACACCAGCTCTGACACTTGTTTTTTTCTTAGCCGCTGGTTTACACACCGCCATATCATTGGTGGCCTCTGGTACAATTCCCTGTGATATAATAATGATGAACAATACATTGTCAAAAGTCAATACAAACTGCAAAGTTCTGCATCAGTGTAACAAATAATGTCTGACCTGTGTCCTAGGCCGGTGCCAGGTCTGCAGTGCGCTGGTGCATGACAGAGGCAATGGCACTGTCTTAAAGCCCATGGTAACATAGTGAGCACTTTGAAAAGAAGTGCTACTATGTGATTACATAGTGCTTTCCCAGCAGAGCAGGAACATGACATGTGATTGAGTACCACAGGAACCTCTGCAGAGTCTAGTGTAACCTGTTCATAGAGACATAACAATTAGTGCTGTACTTACAAAACATTTTTTTCATGCTTTTCATTATAAACTACTGTACACAATTTTCAAAACCCAATTTCTTTTTTTTAATTAAGAAAAATTGGCTGTTCTGAAACCTTTGACAAGTAGTGCCAACACTTATCGAAAATTTGAACATTTTGAGTTATCACAGAATCTTTCCCAGTCTTTATTGCCGTCAACAACCCACATCGGTTTGTAAGAATTTCATTGTGTATTAAGTTTAATGATACAAAATCAGAGCTCAGACTGAGAAACAAACTGATCCACAGTGGAACTTTGTGGAATCATTCTTATTAAATCTGCAACCGCAGCAAAACACAACAAAAAGAAAACTTATCTATCTTAACCTATCTTATCATAATGTTAGAGAACTGTTTATCTGAGAAACCTGAAGCCGATGAGCCTCCTCATTTTTTCTTCATGGACCTGTAACATCGCCCTCTCACTGTCACCTCACCGTTAACTACACTTGAGACTGTTTCAATACAGTGATTGGGAGAAAGGGCGCAGCATTAGCCATTAATACATTACTGACTCTTATCTTACGGTCGATACAAACAGCAGTAATATTAAAAAGAGGCTGCAAAACAGAAACTTCGTCAGCTCATAACCTTCGCTAGCATAGGGCTAATTTAAGCTAAATAAAGATAAACACGTACCTTCATAATCAAACAGGTAACCTTCAACGAAGAACTTGTAGCCTTTATCAAGCTTCGATCTTGAAGTAAGGGACCACTTGTCAGCAAGTCGTTCTACGTCGTTAAGTCGTATTGGTGGCAGATGTGAAAGGGACTGGGTGAACTCCATAATGATGTGCTACTAGCTAAGCGTTCCTAAGCGACACCGGATGTAAACATAACCTGCATCGCGGCAGAACGGAAGTTGTCTGACGTCACGTGAAAAGGGCCTATAAACTGCTCAGACCCAAAACCCATAAAATCCTCGACAAACACGACATAATCTGCAACCAATTTTTGAACACATTCTACCACACAACAAACCGTTAACTGGCTCTGAAACAAACCACACTGCCCATAAACAGACGTCAGGAAATTCAGGCAAACTACTTTCATACATGTTTTATAACTTTTACATTTTCACCACCAATTAATCCCCTGGGAAACATGGACCGAAACTATATTATTTTTCTTCCTCCTTCTTCTGTGGGTTTTATGGCAGACTACAACCCAAAAAGGTGCATTGCTGCCACCAACTGGACGGGTTGAAATCAAAACAAGGTAAAAAAAAGAAAATCCATACGTGATAGGGAAACTAACTTAATCCACCCAAATAAAAATAGTACATTGACAAAACAAAACAAAACTCCCACTTCTTCCTTCATTCTAATCTCCATACCTCCCTTCTCTGGTACGGCTTGTGACAATATTCCATGTAACTCCTTCGCCGAGAAATCTTTCAGCCCCAGGAACCTCTCCGCCACTTCCACAATGATTTCTATCTTCCTGGACCTTCTCTCCACCTTGGCAGTGCCATTTATCTCCATAGCTATAAAGGCCACAAAGTCCACCTTCTTAACCTTTAAAATGTCAGGATCCTGCTGGTGAAAGGCAACCCCTGCAGCGAAGGCCTATCCACCACCATGGACTCTTCAGGAGCACCATTCAAACCCTCAACCCTTTTAACAGCTGCTGCATATGATATGCTCTGGATAGCCCTGACTTTGGACACCTCATTCTCTTTCACCCCTGTGGGGCATTCAAAAGACGTGGCTTTATGGTTCCCACCACAATTGCAACATGTCACATTTTCATCACTTTTATAACACATATGATCATTTCCACAACTTGGACATCTCAGCTTCTCCCTTCTGCAAACACTTGAAACATGACCAAAAGCTTTACAATGATCACACTGCATTGGTCTTGGGATAGACACTCTGACTGTAGTTAACATACCCAAACTGCACTTGAGTAAGGAGAGACTCCATATCAAAAACAAAAGAACAGAGACTTCACTTTTTCTTAATTCAACACCCGATTCAATCAATTACTCCAGGAATATTTTTTCATCTCTTCAACATCTACTTCCCACGAGAATCAAGATATAAACCCCTTGAGTGGTGCCCTGTTCCTAAGAGACACACACAACACTTGCAAATTTAGCAAATCGGGTGAGACGCAACACACGTTTCTTCTGATCCTCAGAAGCACAAAAAATCTAAACCAGCCCGCCTCTCGAGATCCTCACAGCCTTCACTCTACCCAGCACTCTCTCCACCAGTTTCGATATCTCAAATGGATTCCTCAAGATTGGTAATTCGATCAACTGCTCCTCATTTACAAACCGTATTCCTACAAGATACGAAGTGACATTCTCATCACTACACTCTACTTTGCTCCGTTTTCCTTTCTTTTGGACAATTTTCCAATTCTCCCTGATTCTACCGCCATTAGATTCAGAATCCACTTCATCATCCGCTTCCGCCATTTTTCTCCGACCGACGTTCAACGCATGAAAAAGTCGTCCGCTCCCCCAAAACGTTCCTCTCTGTTCGCAGTTCTTCTTCTTCGATGAGGTTTAACGGCGGTTGGCATCCAATAAATGTTGCATTACCGCCACCTACCTGACTGGAGTATAACTCCCTTATACTTTGCTTAAAACATTTTTAAAAAACACTACACTCACAAATAATAACAATAAAAATAAATAATAATAATAACTACCATACTCCACTATTTAAATCTATTTCTTCCTACTTCAGGCCAACAGCCTGAAAGGATGGGACACCACCACTTAACACACTCTGTAACTCTTCTGATGTCAAGTCTAGCACACCCAAATACCTCTATTTTCCGCGACTTACGTTCCATTCCTGAGGTACAGTTGATAACCATTGCTATAAATGCCAAAAATCCAATCTTACTGAAACATTTATCACTTGTTGGTTTATCCCTCTGTACTGGTACAGATCTACTACTCACACCACTCCTCTCAGGATCCCTTCCCCTTCAACCATCTTCCTCTACTTTCTTCACTGCCTCAGTATATGCACTACTCTAACCCTGGAAATCTCAACCTGACTCTCTCGCACCGGACATTTTGGATCCCCAACCACATGGGCACCCCTACAATTAACACATACCACTACTTTCCCCAATGCTACACATTCCTTTGTCTCATGCCCTTCTGCACACTTCTCACACCTAGGAACCTCCCTCCTACACACTGCTGTCACATGCCCATAAGCTTGAAACCTGTAACAACGTAATGTATTCGGCAAAAAAGCTCATACCGGATAACTTATATATCCTAACATCACTTTGTCGAGCAAAGACTCAACATCAAAACTCAAAAGAACAGACAATGACTCTTCTGTTTCTCCACTCACATCAGCCTGTCTGCGTCACACCAAATGACGAGCATCACAAACACCGGGAATCTTACCCTTCAGTTGGTCAGCTTTCACATTTACCACTACCCCAGTAATCACTCCTTTCAATGGCGCCCTTTTCTTGAGAGCAAAACAATTCACATCTCTTGCCCCCATTCGTTTAACACAGAGCGCCTGCTCCCTCTTACCAGCAGAAACACAAACAATTATCACTAGACCACTTCTGGTTACCCTCACCAATTCCACAGCACCCAACTCTGTTTTCACCCACCCTGAAACACACAAATGGATCAGCCAAAAGGCAAGGGTCCACTTTTTACAAAAACTTCACTCCTACTGTCACAGAATTATCTTTATCCTGACCCTCGGCGCAAACCTTGGGCTCCGAGAACTTCACCACACCTACCACCTCTGATACTTCCCCCTCATTCACTTCCATTTCTCCTCCTGTCTTCAACTCACTCTACTTACACTTTCTACCATTCTTGTTTAACAAACCATCTCCCTTTTTTCCCGCCATTTTCAACTGACTCAAGCTCACCCTCTTCCGCCCTCTCTCAGACCTCCTCTGCCTCTCTTTATTCCAAGTATAACTCTACTTATGATAGTACTGCACTTCTCCTGACATACAGTGCCTTGCAAAAGTATTCATCCCCCTTGGCGTTTTTCCTATTTTGTTGCATTACAACCTGTAATTTAAATTGATTTTTATTTGGATTTCATGTAATGGACATATACAAAATAGTCCAAATTGGTGAAGTGAAATGAAAAAAATAACTTGTTTCAAATAATTCAAAAAAATAAATTACGGAAAAGTGGTGCGTGCATATGTATTCACACTCTTTGCTATGAAGCCCTAAATAAGATCTGGTGCAACCAATTACCTTCAGAAGTCACATAATTAGTTAAATAAAGTCCACTTGTGTGCAATCTAAGTGTCACATGATCGGTCAAATGATCTCAGTATATATACACCTGTTCTGAAAGGCCCCAGAGTCTGCAACACCACTAAGCAAGGGGTACCACCAAGCAAGCGGCACCATGAAGACCAAGGAGCTCTCCAAATAGGTCAGGGACAAAGTTGTGGAGAAGTACAGATCATGGTTGGGTTATAAAAAAATATCAGAAACTTTGAACATCCCACGGAGCACCATTAAAAATGGAAAGAATATGGCACCACAACAAACCTGCCAAGAGAGGGCCGCCCATCAAAACTCACGGACCAGGCAAGGAGGGCATTAATCAGAGAGGCAACAAAGAGACCAAAGTTAACCCTGAAGGAGCTGCAAAGCTCAACAGCGGAGATTGGAGTATCTGTCCATAGGACCACTTTAAGCCGTACACTCCACAGAGCTGGGCTTTACGGAAGAGTGGCCAGAAAAAAGCCATTGCTTAAAGAAAAAAATAAGCAAACACGTTTGGGGTTCGCAAAACGGTTTTGTTATATTTCAGTCTTCTGTTTTTGATTTGTCATTATGGGGTGTTGTGTGGATATTGAAATCCATTTTAGAATAAGGCTGTAACGTAATAAAATGCAGAAAAAATAAAGGGGTCTGAATACTTTCCGAAAGCACTGTAAGTCTTAACGATGGATGTGGTACAATAGTTGATGGTGGTAGAGGGGTTACATCCTGCCTGAACCTCACACTGGCTTCTAACTCTATTGCATCTATCCGTGAATGTAACGTAATGAATGATTCTACTGTTGGAAGTGATAATTTCCTGATTTCGTGCACCATGAACTTTGATGTTACTTTTCCAGATAGGGTACCATTCAGAAGATGGTGCTTTCATAAAGCAGACTGGGAAAAGTTTGGTGACCATTGCTTAAAGTCTGGTGGAGAGTTATCTTTAGAGAGGCCGGTTGATGTACCGTTGAAGTTGGAAGTTTACATACACTTAGGTTGGAGTCGTTAAAACTCGTTTTTCAACCGCTACACACATTTCTTGTTAACAAACTATAGTTTTGGCAAGTCGGTTAGGACATCTACTTTGTGCATGACACAAGTAATTTTTCCAACAATTGTTTACAGACAGATTATTTCACTTATAATTCACTGTATCACAATTCCAGTGGGGCAGAAGTTTACATACACTAAATTGACTGTGCCTTTAAACAGCTTGGAAAATTCCAGAAATTATGTCATGGCTTTAGAAGCTTCTGATAGGCTAATTGACATCATTTGAGTCAATTGGAGGTGTACCTGTGGATGTATTTCAAGGCCTACCTTCAAACTCAGTGCCTCTTTGCTTGACATCATGGGAAAATCAAAAGAAATCAGCCAAGTCCTCAGAAAAGAAATTGTAGACCTCCACAAGTCTGGTTCATCCTTGGGAGCAATTTCCAAATGCCTGAAGGTACCACGTTCATCTGTACAAACAATAGTACGCAAGTATAAACACCACAGAACCACGCAGATGTCATACCGCTCAGGAAGGAGACGCATTCTGTCTCCTAGAGATGAGCGTACTTTGGTGCGAAAAGTGCAAATCAATCCCAGAACAACAGCAAAGGACCTTGTGAAGATGCTGGAGGAAACAGGTACAAAAGTATCTATATCCACAGTAAAATGAGTCCTATATCGACATAACCTGAAAGGCCGCGCAGCAAGGAAGAAGCCACTACTCCAAAACCTCCATAAAAAAGCCAGACTACAGTTTGCAGCTGCACATGGGGACAAAGATCGTACTTTTTGGGGGTTGCTTGCAAGCGGAAGAACACCATCCCAACCGTGAAGCACAGGGGTGGCAGCATCATTTACATTTACATTTTACATTTACGTCATTTAGCAGACGCTCTTATCCAGAGCGACTTACAGTTAGTGAATACATATTTTTTTATACTGGCCCCCCGTGGGAATCGAACCCACAACCCTGGCGTTGCAAACGCCATGCTCTATCAACTGAGCTACATCCCATTCCCTCCCCTACCCTGGACGACGCTGGGCCAATTGTGCGCCGCCCATGAGTCTCCCGGTCGCGGCCGGCTGCGACAGAGCCTGGATTCGAACCAGGATCTCTAGTGGCACAGTTAGCACTGCAATGCGGTGCCTTAGACCACTGCGCCACCATGCTGTGGGGGTGCTTTGCTGCAGGAGGGACTGGTGCACTTCACAAAATAGATGGCATCATGAGGAAGGAAAATTATGTGGATATATTGAAGCAACATCTCAAGACATCAGTCAGGAAGTTAAAGCTTGGTCGCAAATGGGTCTTCCAAATGGACAATGACATTTACATTTACGTCATTTAGCAGACGCTCTTATCCAGAGCGACTTACAAATTGGTGCATTCACCTTATAGCCAGTGGGATAACCACTTTACACATTTTTATTTTATTTATATTTTATAATTTTTTATCTTATTTTTTTAATGTATTTTCTTTTTGGGGTAGGATTACTTTATCCTATCCCAGGTATTCCTTAAAGAGGTGGGGTTTCAAATGTCTCCGGAAGGTGGTGAGTGACTCCGCTGTCCTGGCGTCGTGAGGGAGCTTGTTCCACCATTGGGGTGCCAGAGCAGCGAACAGTTTTGACTGGGCTGAGCGGGAACTGTGCTTCAGCAGAGGTAGGGGAGCCAGCAGGCCAGAGGTGGATGAACGCAATGCCCTCGTTTGGGTGTAGGGACTGATCAGAGCCTGAAGGTACGGAGGTGCCGTTCCCCTCACAGCTCCGTAGGCAAGCACCATGGTCTTGTAGCAGATGCGAGCTTCAACTGGAAGCCAGTGGAGTGTGCGGAGGAGCGGAGTGACGTGAGAGAACTTGGGAAAGTTGAACATCAGACGGGCTGCGGCATTCTGGATGAGTTGTAGGGGTTTAATGGCACAGGCAGGGAGCCCAGCCAACAGCGAGTTGCAGTAATCCAGACGGGAGATGACAAGTGCCTGGATTAGGACCTGTGCCGCTTCCTGTGTAAGGCAGGGTCGTACTCTCCGAATGTTGTAGAGCATGAACCTACAGGATCGGGTCACCGCCTTGATGTTAGCGGAGAACGACAGGGTGTTGTCCAGGGTCACGCCAAGGTTCTTTGAACTCTGGGAGGAGGACACAATGGAGTTGTAAACCGTGATGGCGAGATCATGGAGCAGGCAGTCCTTCCCCAGGAGGAAGAGCAGCTCCGTCTTGCCAAGGTTCAGCTTGAGGTGGTGATCCGTCATCCATACTGATATGTCTGCCAGACATGCAGAGATGCGATTCGCCACCTGGTTATCAGAAGGGGGAAAGGAGAAGATTAGTTGTGTGTCGTCTGCGTAGCAATGATAGGAGAGGCCATGTGAGGATATGACAGAGCCAAGTGACTTGGTGTATAGAGAGAATAGGAGAGGGCCTAGAACTGAGCCCTGGGGGACACCAGTGGTGAGAGCACGTGGTGCGGAGACAGATTCTCGCCACGCCACCTGGTAGGAGCGACCTGTCAGGTAGGACGCAATCCAAGAGTGAGCAGCGCCGGAGATGCCCAACTCGGAGAGGGTGGAGAGGAGGATCTGATGGTTCACAGTATCAAAGGCAGCGGATAGGTCTTGAAGGATAAGAGCAGAGGAGAGAGAGTTAGCTTTAGCAGTGCGGAGAGCCTCCGTGACACAGAGAAGAGCAGTCTCAGTTGAATGACCAGTCTTCAAACATGACTGGTTTGGATCAAGAAGGTCATTCTGAGAGAGATAGCAGGAGAGTTGGCTAGAGACGGCATGCTCAAGAGTTTTGGAGAGAAAAGAAAGAAGGGATACTGGTCTGTAGTTGTTGACATCGGAGGGATCGAGTGTAGGTTTTTTGAGGAGGGGTGCAACTCTCGCTCTCTTGAAGACGGAAGGAACATGGCCAGCAGTCAAGGATGAGTTGATGAGCGAGGTGAAGTAAGGGAGAAGGTCTCCGGGAATGGTCTGGAGAAGAGAGGAGGGGATAGGGTCAAGCGGGCAGGTGCTTGGGCGGCCAGCCGTCACAAGTCGCAAGATTTTATCTGGAGAGAGAGGGGAGAAAGAAGTCAAAGCATAGGGTAGGGCAGTGTGAGCAGGACTAGCAGTGTCATTTGACTTAATAAATGAGGATCGGATGTCGTCAACCTTCTTTTCAAAATGGTTGACGTAATTCATCCACAGAGAGGGAGGAGGGAGGAGGGAGGGGGAGGAGGAGGAGGATTCAGCAGGGAGGAGAAGGTGGCAAAGAGCTTCCTAGGGTTAGAGGCAGAGGCTTGAAATTTAGAGTGGTAGAAAGTGGCTTTAGCAACGGAAACAGAGGAAGAGTATGTAGAGAGGAGGGAGTGAAAAGATGTCCGCAGGGAGTCTAGTTTTCCTCCATTTCAGCTCGGCTGCCCGGAGCCCACTTCTGTGAGCTCGCAATGAGTCGTCAAGCCACGGACAATGAGTCAAAAGATGCAGAAAGGGAGGAGAGGACGGTTGAGGAGGTAGAATCAGGAGATCGGAGGGAGAAGGATTTAGCAGAGGGAAGAGATGACAGGATGGAAGAGGAGAGTAGCGGGAGAGAGAGCGCGAAGGTTGCGACGGCACATTACCATCTGAGTAGGGGCAGAGTGAGTAGTGTTGGAGGAGAGCGAGAGAGAAAAGGATACAAAGTAGTGGTCGGAGACTTGGAGGGGAGTTGCAGTGAGATTAGTAGAAGAACAGCATCTAGTAAAGATGAGGTCAAGCGTATTGCCTGCCTTGTGAGTAGGGGGGGACGGTGAGAGGGTGAGGTCAAAAGAGGAAAGGAGTGGAAAGAAGGAGGCAGAGAGAAATGAGTCAAAGGCAGACGTAGGGAGGTTAAAGTCACCCAGAACTGTGAGGGGTGAGCCATCCTCAGGAAAGGAACTTATCAAGGCGTCAAGCTCATTGATGAACTCTCCAAGGGAACCTGGAGGGCGATAAATGACAAGGATGTTAAGCTTGAATGGGCTAGTGACTGTGACAGCATGGAATTCAAATGAGGAGATAGACAGATGGGTCAGGGGGAAAAGAGAGAATGTCCACTTGGGAGAGATGAGGATTCCTGTGCCACCGCCGCGCTGACCAGAAGCTCTCGGGGTATGCGAGAACACATGGTCAGACGAGGAGAGAGCAGTAGGAGTAGCAGTGTTTTCTGTGATCTTCCATGTTTCCGTCAGCGCCAAGAAGTCGAGGGACTGGAGGGTAACATAGGCTGGGATGAACTCTGCCTTGTTGGCCGCAGAACGGCAGTTCCAGAGGCTGCCGGAGACCTGGAACTCCACGTGGGTCGTGCGCGCAGGGACCACCAGATTAGAGTGGCAACAGCCATGTGGTGTGAAGTGTTTGTATGGCCTGTGCAGAGAGGAGAGAACAGGGATAGACAGACACATAGTTGACAGGCTACAGAAAAAGGCTACAATAATGCAAAGGAGATTGGAATGAAATGAACTAAACATCTGGGAAAGCGAGAGAGCGGGGCCTCCCTCACTTACGTTTCAAGGAAAACACTCAAATAAAACTCTCCCAACTTCACTTTAGAAATTATAATTGTTGTAAACTACAGCGGTTCAATGTTTTCTAGGAATTGACTCTAATTTAGTTTATTCAGCTAGCTAACTTGGTACAGTATTCTTCCGTGAAAACCGTCCAGGGCACCGAATCCTATGACGCCAAAGCCAACTAGCATGCTAGCCTCCAATAACACGGTTTAGCATCAATACTCGGTTACAACAAACCACCAGTGTGTTAACACGCCAAGCAGATCATTCGTGTCCGTGTCTAACGTTGTGGTCAGATTAGGAAGGAAGCGCTGGTGTTTGCTCGATTGCGCTTAGGACATTGTACATTGAACTCGTCATTACATCTGGTTGGCAAGCATGTGAATGGTTTGTGTCTAGAGTGTATGGTCGATGAAACGGTGGAGCACGTGTTGTTATATTGTCATAAGTATGTTGAAGAGAGGGAAAGATTGAAGTGTAGGGTCATTGAGGTTGGACGGGTTGGGGGGGTTTTAGAAGGGATTTGGGGGAGGGGTTTAGGAATGGGGGAGGGTCTATTAGGGCGGCAGGTAGCTTAGTGGGTAAGAGCGTTGTGCCAGTAACCGAAAGGTCGCTGGTTCTAATCCCCGAGCCGACTAGGTGAAAAATCTGTCGATGTGCCCTTGAGCAAGGCACTTAACCCTAATTGCTCCTGTAAGTCGCTCTGGATTAGAGCGTCTGCTAAATGACCAAAAATAATAATAATATTAGGAGTTAGTAGGGCTCTTCTTTATTTTCTAAGTTAGGTAGGAGGATTTAGAAATTATTATTATTTTCAAGCAAAGTATAAGGGAGTTATACTCTAGTCCCCCGAGTGGCGCAGTGGTCTAAGGCACTGCATCGCAGTGCTAGCTGTGCCACTAGAGATCCTGGTTCGAATCCAGGCTCTGTCGTAGCTGGCCGCGACCGGGAGACCCATGGGGTGGCGCACAATTGGCGTAGGGGAGGGGATGTAGCTGGGTTTGTTTCCCACGGGGGGCCAGTATGGAAAAAAAATAAAATAATGTATGCACTAACTGTAAGTTGCTTTGGATAAGGTTGTCTGCTAAAATGAAAATGTAGTAGGTGGCGGTAATGCAACATTTATCGGATGCCAACCACCGTTAAACCTCATCGAAGAAGAAGCAGGATTGTAGACTGTGATTGACCACACACTCCAGCACAGTAGGTGGCGGCATGCACCTTTAACGTTCGTTTGCGGACCGCTATTATATCAAAGAAGAAGAAGAAGAAGGAAAATAAGCACTGCACTGGCGTTATTTATTGAAAGTAAATACCTAGCTAATTCTCTCACCTCGCAATATTAACATTTGTCATTTTGTAATCCAAGTTGTAAAAACATGACGGAGCCTCAGGCAGCACTGTTACTCAGGAGACAGCTGGCAGGTAATTTATAAACTGGTGGCTAACGTCAGCTAACGTTCTTTTTTATTTGTCCGGTTGCTGTGCTAGCTAACGTTAGCTAATCCATCTAATTTGGCCCACTTGCGGCATATCGTTTAATCTTTGTTTCGGCTTTTACTTTATCTAGCTAGCTACTATCGTGTGTGCTGTGAAATGTCACATCTTGGCTTACTTCATTTTGATAGTTGAATATAGCTAGTAAAATCAAATTTGTGGTTGTTATTTTTTTAATTTGTTATTGTGGACGCGAAATGGTTCAAGTTTAGCTAGCGAACTAGATACCAAGCTAAATGTAACGTTTAATATACTACCCCTTTGTTTTGAACGTAATGTCGATTGTTGGCTAACGTTAGCAGACACACGTCAACTGTCAGCTGGTCATTATTGGACAACTGTCAGCTTGATTTTAAATTAAGCCAGGGCCGTGCAGGAGTTTAACTGAACCACCCATTAACAAAAAGTGTTCATTCTGTTAAGTATTTGATTACGATTCTGGTGTACATTCAGAAATGTACCTAGCTAGCCTAATATGGCTGTGTCTGTCAAACTTCTATTAGCCATTCAGAGTGATAGATACACTCATGTCATATTGTTAATTTTTTTCATGTTGAAGGGGATATGGAAGTCAATTGTGTACAATAGCCCATGATTTCACCATGATCTCTCTTATTTCCTTTTTTGATACACATATAAAAGTTAGACATGCATAAACAAAGGTACTGCTGCTCCAAGCCAAGTAAAATTCAACTCCACGATGTCCTTCACATCAACGGAGTTGAGCGGAGACGAGTGTGTGGACTGTATCTCCGACTTCATCGAGTCGCCGAAGGTCGATACTTAAACTGTGTACATATGTTTGTCCTCTGTAGCTGTGTGCCTTTTTTTGTTTGCTGAAATCCATACTTTTTTTTATTAAACGTTAATCAAATACAACCACCGTTTGTTTCCTCGTATCGACTGACAGCGACGCGATGTAGTATGAGGTACACTCCGCACACTCTCGTCTCCATTCAACTAACGTTGATGTGAAGTATATCTTAGCGTTTTACTTGGCTATGCTGCACCTTGCCAAGTGTTTTCAGCTGAGGGAGAACAGCTCGGTCTAAAGCCCTATGTGGCTGTGTTCCAGAGGCCTTCCCTGGCTCTAAACATGATCGTCAGGGTTGCTGTTCAAAGGGGATGTACAACTCAATGAAGTGTATATATATATATATATATATATATATATATAAATAACAAACCCTGGATTGCTGATGCTATGTATTGGCCATTGATGGGCTTTGAAGCCACCAGTCGGCCATATTGTCACTCCCCAGTAGTAGTTCCTCCGAAGGAATTAATGGAATTCTACAGTATTTCAATTAAGTGTTTCATTGACAAAATTGCATGTATTTTCTGTTGTAGTGGGGACAGTAACATTAATACTCTCTAAAAAAAAATACTTAAAAACCTTTTTATTTAATGTATTTCTTTTATTTGTATGTTTAGCTCACATAATATCAATTTTAAAGTATGCATTAAGGTGTGTGTGTGATAGAATAAAAGTGGAACAAACAAATGCAGACATTAATAAATGCATTTCTATAGCTTCCAAAATATTTTTTTTTTTTTACAATTGAGGACTGTCAAGATGGTTGCCTGGTGGTTTCAATACAGTGCCCCCTGTCAGACCAGGGTTAATACATGTCATTGGCACTACATCAGTTTCCCTTTGACTCCTCACTCACCCTCCTCAACAGCAGTATTATAGGCACTCACCCCCATTAACAACAGTAGTAGTAATAGTCACTCACCCCCATTAACAGCAGTAGTAGTAATAGTCACTCACCCCCATTAACAGCAGTAGTAGTAATAGTCACTCACCCCCATTAACAGCAGTAGTAGTAATAGTCACTCACCCCCATTAACAGCAGTAGTAGTAATAGTCACTCACCCCCATTAACAACAGTAGTAGTAATAGTCACTCACCCCCATTAACAGCAGTAGTAGTAATAGTCACTCACCCCCATTAACAGCAGTAGTAGTAATAGTCACTCACCCCCATTAACAGCAGTAGTAGTAATAGTCACTCACCCCCATTAACAGCAGTAGTAGTAATAGTCACTCACCCCCATTAACAGCAGTAGTAGTAATAGTCACTCACCCCCCATTAACAGCAGTAGTAGTAATAGTCACTCACCCCCATTAACAGCAGTAGTAGTAATAGTCACTCACCCCCATTAACAGCAGTAGTAGTAATAGTCACTCACCCCCATTAACAGCAGTAGTAGTAATAGTCACTCACCCCCATTAACAACAGTAGTAGTAATAGTCACTCACCCCCATTAACAGCAGTAGTAGTAATAGTCACTCACCCCCATTAACAGCAGTAGTAGTAATCATCACTCACCCCCATTAACAGCAGTAGTAGTAATAGTCACTCACCCCCATTAACAGCAGTAGTAGTAATAGTCACTCACCCGCAGTAGTAGAGGTCACTGATCCCCATTAAGGTGGAGTTGTGCAAGCCCTGATCAACTTACGGTGTTTATGACAGCACTATGAATATATGTTTCTTTTAGACTGCTTGACTACTTACTTACACAATAAGAGGTGCGTTATTGGGACCATTTAACATGCCCTCTTTAGGTTGACTTCACTGTTGAGGTGGTTTGTATCGAGAGGAAATGAAATGGTTGGAATCTACATACCAAGTTGATTCTTTTAGGACCAGAGCCCAGGGTGTGACAGATGGGTGCGGTTGTTTGACTGTGCTGGTGTTTCAGCACAGCAGGAGACTGTTTGCCACAGCACATCTAAACCACAGTGAACTTCTGAGTTCAGTTTAAACTGCTACTTAAGGAAGCTGTTTATTTGGTATAATAGGCACTTTATAGGGATATCACTTTTTTTTAGGCATATAAATGATTTTATGGATCAAAAGCTTTATGTTCACAGAGAGGCACATTTTCAGTCTGAGAAGGCTGAATCCATCATTCCCACATACTGATTAGCGAGATGGACGTCTCACTGTGTTGACTGGATAGAGTTCAAGAGTCACACATCACCGTAGAACCACTACTATTTTTTTTGTGTATTTCGGATGAAAAACCATGATGTATAAATGTTTTCTCTTGATTTCCTAGAGCTGAATAAGAACCCAGTGGAGGGATTCTCAGCAGGTTTGATAGATGATAACGATCTCTACAGATGGGAAGTCTTAATCATCGGCCCACCAGACACATGCTAGTAAGTCTGCCAGCCCAGTTCCACTCTGATTTTGCTGTGTGGGTGGGTTGATGAGTCTGCTGGGGAGTATTTGGATGTGGGGATGTATTTTAGTGGTGCGCGGTTCAGCTGTTTGTTTCGACCGCCCGCAATTGCTAATAACCCATCTGTTTTCTCTGCTTCGTTCTCGAAGCAAAGACGTTTACGGACCAGGGAGAAAATGCAGTAGGCCTAACTCCAAAAAAAAAAAAAAAGAAGGAAATACAAAGCTGTGAAAACGACCCAACATGTTTCTGATCAGATTTTAGTTCGGCTTGGACGCATACTTTATGTGGTTGAAATACTATCAGCTTTTACGATGCTGATAAAGACGGTATCTAACTGTGCATTCGCATTCTCTCAAGATGCTGAAAGAAATTATTTCTCCACTCCTGTTCCTGAGTCAAAATGTTGCATTCATTTAGTGTATAATTTTACTGCAAGAAATGCTCAATTCTGCAGGAGTTACAGTGCATTCGGAAAGTATTCAGACCCCTTGACTTTTTCTACTTTATTACGTTACAGCCTTATTCTAAAAAATTGATTAAATTGTTCGTTTTTTCTCAATCTACACACAATACCCCATAATGACAAAGCAAAAACCGTTTTAAAAATGTATTTTAGCAAATGTATTAAAAATAAAAAAATTCACATTTACACAAGTATTCAGACGCTTTACTCAGTACTTTGTTGAAGCACCTTTGGCAGCGATTACAGCCTTGAGTCTTCTTGGGTATGACGCTACAAGCTTGGCACACCTGTATTTGGGGAGTTTCTCACATTCTTCTCTGCCTATCTTCTCAAGCTCTGTCAGGTTGGATGGGGAGCGTTGCTGCACAGCTGTTTTCAGGTCTTTTCAGAGATGTTCAAATCGGGTTCAAGTTCGGGCTCTGGCTGGGCCACTCAAGGACATTCAGAGACTTGTCCCGAAGCCACTCCTGCGTTGACTTGGCTGTGTGCTTAGGGACGTTATCCTGTTGGAAGGTGAACCTTCGCCCTAGTCTGAGGTCCTGAGCGCTCTGGAGCAGGTTGTCATCAAGGATCTCTCTGTACTTTGCTCTGTTAATCTTTCCCTCGTTCCTGACTAGTCTCCCAGTCCCTGCCGCTGAAAAACATCCCCACCGCATGATGCTGCCACCACCATGCTTCACTGTAGGGATAGTGCCCGGTTTCCTCCAGACGTGACGCTTGGCATTCAGGCCAAAGAGTTCAATCTTGGTTTCATCAGACCAGAGAATCTTGTTTCTCATGGTCTGAGAGTCCTTTAGGTGCCTTTTGGCAAACTCCAAGCCGGCTGTCATGTGCCTTTTACTGAGGAGTGGCTTATGTCTGGCCACTCTACCATAAAGGCCTGATTGGTGGAGTGCTGCAGAGATGGTTGTCCTTCTGGAAGGTTCTCCCATTTCCACAGAGGAACTCTGGAGCTCTGTCAGAGTGACCATCAGGTTCTTGGTCACCTCCCTGACCAAGGCCCTTCTCCCCCGATTTCTTAGTTTGGCCGGGCAGCCAGCTCTAGGAAGAGTCTTGGTGGTTCCAAACGTCTTCCATTTAAGAATGATGGAGGCCACTGTGATCTTGGGGACCTTCAATGCTGCAGAAATGTTTTGGTACCCTTCCCCAGATCTGTGTCTTGACACAATCCTGTCTCCGAGCTCTACGGACAAGTCCTTTGACCTCATGGCTTGGTTTTGCTCTGACATGCACTGTCAACTGTGGGACCTTATATAGACAGGTGTGTGCCTTTTCAAATCATGTCCAATCAATTGAATTTACCACAGGTGGACTCCAAGTTGTTAGAAACATCTCAAGGATGATCATTGGAAACAGGATGCACCTGAGATCAATTTCAAGTCTCATAGCAAAGGGTCTGAATACTTATGTAAATAAGGTTGTTTAAAAAAAAAAAAACATTTTCAAATATTTCTAAAAACCTGTTTTCGCTTTGTCATTATGGGGTATTGAATGTAGATTGAGGGGGTAAAAATATTGTATCCATTTTAGAATAAGGCTGTAACATAACAATGTGGAAAAAGGGAAGGGATCTGAATTCTTTCTGAATGCACTGTAATATTAAGGCTATGTGAGAGGTTATAGACCTACAGTCGGTGTCCAGATTTCAGTTTCCGTTTAACCCATCTGAACAGTAGGCTACAGTTCCCTTGACGTGCAATAGGCCTGTTTGAAGTCCCCGTCTTGTGACTGTCGAATTTGTATAACGCCTCACAATCATCACACATAACATAGCCGGCACTGCTATCATCCTCTTTTACCACTTCACCAGATCTTTCCAAACATTACTTTTCTGGCCCTCCTTTCTCTTTATGTTCAACTCTCCATTTCGCAGCTTTTCTCTTATTGAATTAAACTCAGACATTGTCCTTTTTGCCTCTGTGGATCAACGTTAACTTTTTCTGCCCGTTCCCAAATGCATTTGGTGATTGGCGTGTAGGCTATTTGGCATGTGTACAGTTAGGCCCTTAAGCTCAGGCTTACACACTAATGCCAGAGCCTAAAATAAGGAAATAAAAAAATCTCAATGTAGCCTATAGATGTACTGTCAATTGCACAAGAAGATACATTTTTTTATTTATTTTTTAAAGGCGTTTTGTCTTTATTCAACCTGCCTGCCACCCACTCGCCCTTCATCCACACAATATTGAATGACCCAAACCCGCCCGCCCCGCGGATATAACCGTGGGGACTGTGGCTTATGAGTCAACCCGTGCACCACTAATGTATTTGCTATTTGTCATGTACAACAGTTGTCTGTTTGTGTCAAGATTTCTGGATCTTTTCAACCCTATTTCAACCCCTGCTATTTGACCATAACGACAGACATTTCTCTTTGCCTTCCTGTTCACAGTGAAGGTGGTGTGTTCAAAGCACATCTCACATTTCCCAAAGACTACCCTCTCAGGCCACCTAAAATGACATTTATCACAGATATATGGCACCCTAATGGTAAGTATGAGTGTACAGTTGAAGTCGGAAGTTTACATGGAGTCATTAAAACTTGTTTTTCAACCACTCCACACATTTCTTGTTAAGAAACTATAGTTTTGGCAAGTCGGTTAGGACATCTACTTTGTGCATGACACAAGTAATTCTTCCAACAATTGTTTACAGACAGATTATTTCACTTATAATTCACTGTATCACAATTCCAGTGGGGCAGAAGTTTACATACACTAAGTTGACTGCCTTTAAACAGCTTGGTAAATTCCAGAAAATGATGTTATGGCTTTAGAAGCTTCTGATAGGCTAATTGACATCATTTGAGTCAATTGGAGGTGTACCTGTGGATGTATTTCAAGGCCTACCTTCAGACTCAGTGCCTCTTTGCTTGACATCATGGAAAAAATCAAAAGAAATCAGCCAAGACCTCAGAAAATAAATTGTAGACCTCCACAAGTCTGGTTCATCCTTGGGAGCAATTTCCAAATGCCTGAAGGTACCACGTTCATCTGTACAAACAATAGTACGCAAGTATAAACACCATGGGACCATGCAGCCGTCATACCGCTCAGGAAGGAGACGCGTTTTGTCTCCTAGAGATGAACGTACTTTGGTGCGAAAAGTGCAAATCAATCCCAGAACAACAGCAAAGGACCTTGTGAAGATGCTGGAGGAAACGGGTACAAAAGTATCTATATCCACAGTAAAACGAGTCCTATATCGACATAACCTGAAAGGCCGCTCAGCAAGGAAGAAACCACTGCTCCAAAACCGCCATAAAAAAGCCAGACTACGGTTTGCAACTGCACATGGGACAAAGATTATACTTTTTGGACAAATGTCCTCTGGTCTGATGAAACAAAAATATAACTGTTTGGCCATAATGAGCATCGTTATGTTTTGGAGGAAAAAGTGGGTAATTGCAAGCCGAAGAACACCATCCCAACCGTGAAGCACGGGGGTGGCAGCATCATGCTCTGTGGGTGCTTTGCTGCAGGAGGGACTGGTGCACTTCACAAAGTAGATGGCATCATGAGGAAGGAAAATTATGTGGATATATTGAAGCAACATCTCAAGACATTAGTCAGGAAGTTAAAGCTTGGTCGCAAATGGGTCTTCCAAATGGACAATGAACCCAAGCATACTTTCAAAGTTGTGGCAAATTGGCTTAAGGACAACAAAGTCAAGGTATTGGAGTGGCCATCACAAAGCCCTGACCTCAATCCTATAGAAAATGTGTGGGTAGAACTGAAAAAAATGTGTGCGAGCAAGGAGGCCTACAAACCCGACTCAGTTACACCAGCTCTGTCAGGAGGAATGGGCCAAAATTCACCCAATTTATTGTGGGAAGCTTGTGGAAGGCTACCCGAAACGTTTGACCCAAGTTAAACAATTTAAAGGCAATGCTACCAAATACTAATTGAGTGTATGTAAACTTCTGACCCACTGGGAATGTGATGAAAGAAATAAAAGCTTAAATAAATCATTCTCTCTACTATTATTCTGACATTTCACATTCTTAAAATAAAGTGGTGATCCTAACTGACCTAAGACAGGGAATTTTTACTAGGATTAAATGTCAGGAATTGTGAAAAACTGAGTTTAAATGTATTTGGCTAAGGTGTATGTAAACTTCCGACTTCAACTGTATGTTTTCTCTTGAAAGTGTTAGTACTTTTTTGTATTTTTTACTGTTTGGGAAATGTGAGCTATCCCTCCAGAGGATCAGTCCTGTTTCTCAGTAAAGTAATGATTTTTTTGGAACGCACCAAAATCCTTGTTTACACACACAAATAAATATAATTGTTCTATTGAAACCTTTTGATGTAATAAGTCTAATTTCATGTCTCTTGTCCTGTTTACAGTTGACAAGAATGGCGACGTATGTATATCTATTTTGCACGAGCCTGGTGAGGATAAGTACGGCTATGAGAAGCCTGAGGAGCGCTGGCTGCCCATCCACACAGTGGAAACCATTATGATTAGTGTTATCTCCATGTTGGCAGACCCTAACGGAGACTCGCCTGCCAATGTAGACGCTGCAGTGAGTCTCATTTTCACCTGAGGGGCCAAATCAATGGTTTATGCTCACACTGATTTAGTTCTTTATAAATAGACAATCTGTGGATTGTTGTTTGGGACAAAAGGAGTTAATGGTAATTTCTATTATGTCCTGAAGTGCACTGAATTCTGAATGTATTCAGATTGAACCAGGTGCTCAAACATCAAATTTGCCTTTGTCGAGAGCAGAACTCTGTCATCTTTGAACTAAAATGTTTTTGCACCTTTGTTCCCCCTGCAGAAAGAGTGGAGGGAAGACCGACATGGGGAATTCAAAAGGAAAGTGGCCCGTTGTGTAAGAAAGAGCCAAGAGACTGCCTTTGAGTGATTTTTATCAAGCGGCTTCTAGCTTCACCTTTTTCAGGGTAAGCGTAGTGGACTTTGATCTTTTACAAGCCATGTCTTATTATTTTGAAGAGGTCACAATGCTATTGTACTGCATCTCTTGAGTAACTTATCACACTGTTCACACTTCATTCATACCTGTTGCATTCTCTGAAATACACTATGCTGGAAGTGTATTACAGTATATCAATATGTGCTAAGTTTTCTGTTCTTGTCTTCCACAGGTCTCCAATTGAGAAACAACATGGCACTGTTTTCCTGCACTCAACCACCCTATTGCCAGGCTCGTCTTCATTGCATTTGGCAGAAACCGTCTGGCAACAATAGGCTGCAATAGAACATAACAGCTGCAATAGAACATAACAGCTGCAATAGAACATAACAGCTGTTACCACATGCTGACCAAAAACCGCCAAGCAAGTGCCAACTCAAAAACGACAAAACAGAAGATGAATAACACGCTTTTTGAAGTCTATGAACTTTTCAGGAAGATATTGTAAAAACCTGTATATAGCACAGACGTAAAACTGGATAATATATAAACTGTTCCTATCCATCCAGCAAGACACTTAGTACCAAATAAATAGTGCTTATGTAGGTAGAATTTGAACCCTGTAAGTTATTGAAGTTTTTAGTCCACTTCCTTCTTCAACATCCACTCTAGTGTGTTAGTATAGTTCTGTTACAGGTTGCTTTGACGGACAGGAGGCCTTGTAGAAGGCAGAATGGTAAGAATGCGATGCGGTTGTAGAATCCCACTATTGGAGAACAGCAGCGTTGGTTCTAGAATGACCGGAGTATCATGCCGAAATGGCATTTATGGCAGAGGGACATGGGGGTGCTTTAGAACACGCACACACTGTAGCACGCTTGTCGTGTTGGGTTCCTTCACTATCAGCACTTCAGGAAAAGTTGCTGTAAGTCACCATTTAAAATATAAGGTTATAGATGCAAGTGTTTTATTTTGGATTTTAACACCATGATGAGCTCCCCCTACCGTGGTTGACATTACCCCATTTGGCAAGTTCAGGTGTGTTTCTTTGCAGATGGACATAACCATTACAAGTCACGCATGCACAAATTGAGCTCATAGTTAGGTTTTTCATTCGTTTTTTTTTTTTCAAAAGTGCCTCCTATTAAATTGCTTGTCAATTGCACCCTGTATTGAACCAGAGTTAGTTTCAGAGAAGTCAGTCAGAGAAATTGTACGAGTGTGCAGAAGTTATTTTATAACCGTTCACACCACGACAATGTATAATTAAAATATTGGAATAATTTAGTGTAGCAATAACCTTCCCCAGGTGTGTGGTGTACGGTCTTACATTTGTTTAAATATTCTGATGAGATTTAGGGTGACGTGGGGAGCTATTTCTCCTATATTCACCTTGAAGCAGATTAATTTGTAGCGCTTGATTTTCTTTGTGTGGTGTCCTAGGTAGGATTTGTTATGCATGCTTTAACTTTAGGTTTCCATGCTGGTAGTGTCTGGGTTTTGATTTCAAATGTGTGTATGTTTGTGCCCTGTTTTATTTTCCCTCCCTCTCTTCCCCTGATCCTCGATTTCCCCTGGTGTTATTTTATTCTGGCTCTGATGGACTATTGCAGTTTACTTGCCTAATGTACAAAGACAAAAATACTGATGTATATTTTTCATGTTATGAAAATTGTCACCTTCTGTAGTGAGTTCTTCTAAAATATGATTCCCCCCTCCAATAACTGTTGGGGTGTTTTCTTTTAATGAAATTGAAATGCACAATGTTTTGTCATATGATCAGACATGTACTTATTTTTTACACACATTATCTTGCTTCCTAGCATGTTATTATCATGTGTATCTGTATCATGTGGTGTCTGAACCCCTAGGTCAGGGTTTCCCAAACTCGCCCCCCTTACACAGCTGATTCAGGACAGAGTTTGGGAAACCCTGCCCTAGGTGAAATATACACTACATGACCATGGAAACCCATTTCATGAAGCTCTCGACGAACAGTTATTGTGCTGACGTTGCTTCCAGAGGCAGTTTTGAACTCTGTAGTGAGTTTTTACGTGCTTCAGCACTCGGTGGTCCAGTTCTGTGAGCTTGTTTGGCCTACCACTTCGTGGCTGAGCCGTTGTTGCTCCTAGACCTTTCCACTTCACAATAACAGCACTTACAGTTGACCGGGGCAGCTCTAGAAGGGCAGAAATGTGACGAACTGACTTACTGGAAAGGTGGCATCCTATGACGGTGCCACGTTGAAAGTCACTGAGCTCTTCAGAAAGGCCATTCGACTGCCAGTGTTTGTCTTTGGAGATTGCATGGCTGTGTGCTCAATTATATACACCTGTCAGCAACGGGTGTGAGTCACAACATATTAAGCTAGATTTAGCAAGTATCAGGGACTCATTGATGTCCATTAACAATTGGATACTGTCACTTATGGTATGAATAGTATATGGGTTAAGTGTAGTGTGTGTATAGTGGTGTCCCATATTCAGAAGAAAGCCAAGTAGCACTATTGCACCCCGTGAGGTGGTGTGATTGCCACAGACGTATTCCCTTTCCCACATGAACCGCAGGCCGGGCAGAGAAATTTGGAAAGCAGGTTTCAGGGATCTGTGCCAAGGACAGGCTCCAGTCTAGACAAGGCAAGGACCACTTAACCTTATACCAGCAAATGTCTCACCCTTTGCAACCAATCACAAATTATTATGAAGATCATTCATAATAACATGCAGTTATAGCTAAACACAAGTACCTAATGCATGCATTCCCATAACCCGGAACAAGTGGAATTGGTCTGAAACAATGTGCAGGCTAGAGTCACAGTCAATGCAGATTTGGACACTTCTCAGTGTATTATTTCACAATGCATATCAGTCAAAGATGCCAGTTACTTTTTTAGGCAACTTTGGAAATATTCTGAGACCCCTGTGGAATAGAGAATTTACTGTCACCGCCCACTTTCTGCTTTGTCATCTCGCGATAGCAAACCAAAAGCCACGGAACCATCATGGCTGAAGGTATGTGACTGATTCCTTTAATATTTTTTTACGCCCTTTCTTTATTAGACGCGAATTAAATGTATTATCTGAATCGCTGAATGGCTATACTGTATTTGATTTAATTGGGATTTGCAATGTTATAAAAAATAAACGACTGTCTCCCTTTCATCTTGTGCAGTTAGCTGCTAATTTTCACTTGCAGCTAACTAGCTAGTCGGGTTATATCTGTGTCAGTGGGAGGGGGGGGGTGGGGTGGTGTGGGTTGGGTTTGGTTGGGTGGAGAAGGAAACTAGCTAGTTTTTAGCAGGCTAGCCACTTAATTCACCGGGTGGTTAGACTCAATGAACGGGATTGGTAACTAAAGAAAGCAGAATTTGCTAACGCAGAATGCATAAGGAAGGTGATTATACACGCGATCATTTGATATTAGCTAACGTTAGCATTTTTGTTGATGTTGTAATTTATCAAATCGACCGAGGACAGGTAGATTTTTATGATGAGGATAACGTTACAATGTACCGTTAGTTAGCTAGCTAACGTTGGCTACAGTACCTAGATAGTTAAACATTGTAACCAAATGCAAAATTGCTATTGCGGTATTGAACACTTATTTTTTATTGTAACTAGCGAAAATGTTAAGAGTATTTGACGAGTTTGTGTGATAGATCAATTTGCCTTCAGTCAAGATGAATTGGTTACTCGGCAACTAATTTGCTTGCTTTGACAGCACTGTCAGTGCCTCGATCATGTGTTGATTAGATGTGACTAGCGCCAGTTTACATTTTTTTTTAAACATTCAGCTGTGTGTGGTTGCAGTCTCCTCGAAGAGTGAATGTAGACCTACAGTACTAGGTAGCTACTCGGTATCAATTATAATGATACACCAGTTGGTGTGTGCTGCCTTAAAACTGTTGAATGATTTTGTTCAGTATTTCAATTTTTTTTCCAAGCCAGTCAATCGTTTCTCACTAGCTAGATTTTGTAAGCTTTTCACTCTTCCATTGTAGTCCCAAGTGTTGTGGACACTTAGAGAAAGCTATATTTTTATTGCTCCTATAAAGTTTATTTTAAAGATGTCTAAAAGTGCTGAGTTGAAGGTAAGACGCTTTATAACATGCACAAGATGGGCAATCATATCCTCCCTTTTCAAAATGAATGGAACATTGTGAATGAAGAATGACAAGTTGCACTGTGGTAATACATGCATTCAGGTTGTGGCTCTGAACCGGTTTTTCGTTGAACAGCTCAGCCTATCTTGCTGTTGCAGCAGTGATCCTTTCCTGTGGCCGTTGATCAGGTGGTACTGGCAGCCGTCCCTTCCCCATGACTATAGCCCAATGACTGTATATGAAGCTATAGTCAGCCAGCTAGTTAACCCTCTGACCTTTGGGAGGGCAAAGTTATGTGCCGCCTCAGCATTCTGTCTTGACTCAAACTTAAGCGGAAATGGGAGAGGGAAGTTATGTGCGATCCTGGGCTGAGTGGGCTCCGACACGTAGTAAGCCTTAAAGCGAAACATCCCTAGCCTATATCTAGGCAGGAACCTGCCTTGAGAAATACTAGGCGTCCTTGAAACAATACAACCCTGATTTGGGTTACTATAGCACGATAAAATTAGACCGTTTGTTTTTACTGTTTGGTTGTACAACAAGGTCTATTTTTCTTCATTTCCTAATCCGGATAAAAACACAAAGCATTGTGAGCCAGAATGTGCTTAATGCAACCCTACTCCATCAAAAGGCTTAGCTCTTTACAAGCTTTCCTGTTCTCTTCACCTCCTCCATTTCCCACTCTACCTCTCCCCTTCCTGCCGTCTCTTCCCTCTCTCTGTGACAGAGGAGGTGGCCAAGCTGCAGAAGCACCTAGCCCTGCTGAGGCAGGAGTATGTGAAGATGCAGCAGAAGCTGGCTGACACAGAGAGGCGCTGTGCCATGCTGGCTGCTCAGGCCTCTGGCCAGGGCTCCACCAGCGCCTTAGGAGCCGGGGCAGGAGACACCTTCGTCAGCCGCCTGCTAGACATCGTGACCCAGCTCTACCAGCAGGACCAGTACAGGTGAACGGGACGGGAGGGGAGGGGAGAGGTGGGATATAATGTATGCAGCAACATGTGCCGTTGCCATGGTTACAGTCAGAAAGAGGACCTGCTGTTTTGTTGTTCCTTTTTCTTGAGGTGGAAAAGCCAAGAAAATTAAAAATTGCACTTAATTGTTTAATTAATTGATGTGATATTCATTGTTCAATGCAATGACACCCAATTATCAATTATTTCCAGTGGCTATACCAAGGTCGTAGATTCTATGATTCACAGCTTTCTACAGAAATCCAGAAAAAAATATGCAAAACCTAGTTACTCAAGCTATGAACATGGGCTATATTCTTTCTCACTTATGTTGTCACTGTTGCCATGTTTGTAGTGATCTGAAGGTGACGGTTGGAGAGATGACGCTCAACGCTCACAAGTTTGTCCTGGCTGCTCGCAGTGATGCCTGGAGCCTGGCCAACCTGGCCTCTACCTCAGAAATGGACCTGTCTGGTGAGTTGAGCACCCTCCCTGCTGTCAAAACTACTGGTCACAATGCCCCAGAATGTACCCCAAGAAAAAAGACGAGTCCATTGTGTTCACAGTTTTTTGAAAATGCGCTACAAACTGTCTTTTCCAACATCTGCATTAAAAGCAGGTTATTGATAGCGGAGCTATAGTTGAGTGAAGTTATATTTCATTCCACTCTGGGTCGTTAACACTGTCTCTCCCATGCTGGGTGTTCCAGATGCCAAGCCGGAGGTTGCCATGG
Organism: Coregonus clupeaformis; assembly: GCF_020615455.1. Lineage (NCBI taxonomy): Eukaryota > Metazoa > Chordata > Actinopteri > Salmoniformes > Salmonidae > Coregonus > Coregonus clupeaformis. The sequence goes on along the minus strand of NC_059204.1, from coordinate 11,205,396 downwards.
CGATGTTGCGCTGGGCCTACACAGACAACCTGGAGCTCAGCGAGGACGATGCCTTCCTCATCGACCTGATGAAGCTGGCCAACCGCTTCCAGCTGCATCTACTCCGAGAGAGGTAGGAAGGGGCTGCCTGACAATTCTGCTCAGTCGCTGATGACCTTGCCTCCCAGATGACTACTCGTTACGGTTTGTAGATCAGTTGGTGACTGCACTGTTACTGACTGTCATCTCAAACTCACAGTCCCTCTGGGGTGTGTTTTTACTCCCTACGGGCACAGGTGCTCTTTGTGATTTTTCTTTCCTCTAGGCTATGAATGCATTGTACACTATTTCCCATTGACATCAATATCCTCAAATATAGCTTTTGTTCTCTTGGAACAAGGTGTGAGAAAGGGGTGATGTCATCGGTGAACGTGAGGAACTGTATCCGGTTCTACCAGACGGCTGAGGAGCTGGACGCTACAACCCTCATGAACTACTGTGGAGAGATCATCGCCAGCCACTGGGTATATATATACACATATCTCCACTGTCCAACTGCTGTTCACTGTTCCACTGGGGGGGGGAACATTGCTAGTAGCTTTGACATGGTAGCTGTTTCCCATAGACTTTGAGACATTGAGCCAACAATCATTGAGCCAATGAGTCATTAAGCCAACGGGTTGCACCCCCCATAGCAACTAGTCATCTGGACTGTATCAATTTGTCCAGTCTCTAGACTCCCGAGTGGCTCAGTGGTCTAAGGCGCTGCATCGCAGTGCTAGCTGTGCCACTAGAGATCCTGGTTCGAATCCAGGCTCTGTCGTAGCCGGCCGCGACCGGGAGACCCATGGGGCGGCGCACAATTGGCCCAGCGTCGTCCAGGGTAGGGGAGGGAATGGCCGGCAGGGGATGTAGCTCAGTTGGTAGAGCATGGCGTTTGCAACGCCAGGGTTGTGGGTTCGATAAAAATAATGTATGCGCTAACTGTAAGTCGCTCTGGATAAGAGCGTCTGCTAAATGACTAAAATGTAATGTAAATGTCTGGGGTACATACCCTTTTTTGTAGTCCTGAGCCCAGACCGGAGTTATATCTCTCGCCTTGCGTGTCAAGGAACCTATTGCTTTATCACCTCGTAAAATCCCGCGCTCGGCGTTTTGAGCCCTGTGATTCTCAAGGTTATGTTTATGACTAGGACTCAGGAAATGACTGGTCATCTTCAGCCACTTTGACTGACTGACTGACTACCTTTAGTGCTGCTGCTCAATCTGCTGTTTCATTCTACCTTTATTACTCTGGCGTAGACTTTGATTAGAGGTTTGGAGTGTGGAGGAGATTGAACTCATTTCAATATTTATAGAATTTGACACCTTGTTTTCATTAATGAGTGTTTTGTATTTTTGGTCTCATCGCCTTCCCTCCCTCTGTGCCTTGACACCAAGCCCCTCCTCCTGACACCAAGCCCCTCCTCCTGACACCAAGCCCCTCCTCCTGACACCAAGCCCCTCCTCCTTCTGTGCTGTGAAACCAAGCCCCTCCTCCTGACACCAAGCCCCTCCTCCTTCTGTGCTGTGTCCCTGTGCATCTTCCCACTGGCACACCAACACCAAGCCCCTCCCCTTCCCCCTGCCACTCACAACAACAAAGACAAAATATAATCTTCTTCCTATCTGACAACAAGCAGTTTTAACTCGCTATTTGCATTTGAGGTTTGGTCCATCATAATCGGTCATATGTATGCCGAAACACATTGAGACATTATTTTACTGTAATAGAGGAGAACTTGGTAACGATACCCTTTTTGTCTCAATTCCCAAAATGTACAACCGACCCTACTAAAACGGGAGTATTAATGAACATGATTGTGAATATTTATGCTCAATTTTTGTTGCGCGCGGCATTGAGGTACCATGTACCGCTAGCAGCATTTTAGCCACAGACTTAAGTGCTAGTTGTCTAGTCTGTGTTTTATAAATGTGCAATAAGCATAAAAATATGCATTTACATAAGGAATTGGCAACTCGTTCTCATTCTGAGAAATAAGCAACTTATCCAGGTAGGCCACTTGATTTCAACAACTAAACAAAGTGAACAGGCTGTTATTCAAACAGTTGGAGACGGACAGGAGGGTGTATTCATAACAGTTCTACCTTGTTAGCAAGCAAATAGATCCAAGTTGGCTAGACTTGAAATACACTGCTCAAAAAAATAAAGAAAACACTAAAATAACACATCCTAGATCTGAATGAATTCAATAATCTTATTAAATACTTTTTTCTTTACATAGTTGAATGTGCTGACAACAAAATCACACAAAAAGTATCAATGGAAATCAAATGTATCAACCCATGGAGGTCTGGATTTGGAGTCACCCTCAAAATTAAAAAGTGGAAAACCACACTACAGGCTGATCCAACTTTGATGTAATGTCCTTAAAACAAGTCAAAATGAGGCTCAGTAGTGTGTGTGGCCTCCACGTGCCTGTATGACCTCCCTACAACGCCTGGGCATGCTCCTGATGAGGTGGCGGATGGTCTCCTGAGGGATCTCCTCCCAGACCTGGACTAAAGCATCCGCCAACTCCTGGACAGTCTGTGGTGCAACGTGGCGTTGGTGGATGGAGCGAGACATGATGTCCCAGATGTGCTCAATTGGATTCAGGTCTGGGGAACGGGCGGGCCAGTCCATAGCATCAATGCCTTCCTCTTGCAGGAACTGCTGACACACTCCAGCCACATGAGGTCTAGCATTGTCTTGCATTAGGAGGAACCCAGGGCCAGCCGCACCAGCATATGGTCTCACAAGGGGTCTGAGGATCTCATCTCGGTACCTAATGGCAGTCAGGCTACCTCTGGCGAGCACATGGAGGGCTGTGCGGCCCCCAAAGAAATGCCACCCCACACCATGACTGACCCACCGCCAAACCGGTCATGCTGGAGGATGTTGCAGGCAGCAGAACGTTCTCCACGGCGTCTCCAGACTCTGTCACGTCTGTCACATGTGCTCAGTGTGAACCTGCTTTCATCTGTGAAGAGCACAGGGCGCCAGTGGCGAATTTGCCAATCTTGGTGTTCTCTGGCAAATGCCAAACGTCCTGCACAGTGTTGGGCTGTAAGCACAACCCCGACCTTTGGACGTCGGGCCCTCATACCACCCTCATGGAGTCTGTTTCTGACCGTTTGAGCAGACACATGCACATTTGTGGCCTGCTGGAGGTCATTTTGCAGGGCTCTGGCAGTGCTCCTCCTGCTCCTCCTTGCACAAAGGCGGAGGTAGCAGTCCTGCTGCTGGGTTGTTGCCCTCCTACGGCCTCCTCCACGTCTCCTGATGTACTGGCCTGTCTCCTAGTAGCGCCTCCATGCTCTGGACACTACGCTGACAGACACAGCGAACCTTCTTGCCACAGCTCGCATTGATGTGCCATCCTGGATGAGCTGCACTACCTGAGCCACTTGTGTGGGTTGTAGACTCCGTCTCATGCTACCACTAGAGTGAAAGCACCGCCAGCATTCAAAAGTGACCAAAACATCAGCCAGGAAGCATAGGAACTGAGAAGTGGTCTGTGGTCACCACCTGCAAAACCAGTCCTTTATTGGGGGGTGTCTTGCTAATTGCCTATAATTTCCACCTGTTGTCTATTCCATTTGCACAACAGCATGTGAAATGTATTGTCAGTCAGTGTTGCTTCCTAAGTGGACAGTTTGATTTCACAGAAGTGTGATTGACTTGGAGTTACATTGTGTTGTTTAAGTGTTCCCTTTATTTTTTTGAGCAGTGTATAAAGATTAGCTGGCTACTCACTAGCAGGTGGGCTTGTGCTTGAGAGATTGTTGAAATGTTCGGTATTGACTGACCTTCATGTCTTAAAGTAATGCTGGAATGTCATTTATCTTTGCTTATTTGAGCAGTTCATGCAATAATATGGACTTGGTGTTTTACCAAATAGGGCTATCTTCTGTATACTACCCCTACCTTGTCACAACACAACTGATTGGCTCAAACGCATTAAGAAGGAAAGAAATTCCACAAATTACTTTTAAGAAGGCACACCTGTTATTTGAAATGGATTCCAGGTGACTACCTCATGAAGCTGGTTGAGAGAATGCAAAGAGTGTGCAAAGCTGTCATCAAGGCAAAGGGTGGCTACTTTGAAGAATCTCAAATATAAAATATATTTTGATTTGTTTAACACTTTTTTGGGTTACTAAATGATTCCATATGTGTTATTTCATAGTTTTGATGTCTTCACTATTATTCTACAATGTAAAAAATATTTAAAGATAAAGTAGAACACTTGAATGAGTAGGTGTGTCCAATCTTTTGACCTTACTGTATATATCTCGTGAATCGCCTATAAGTTTGATAAAATCGACATATAATTTCTAGGCCATATCGCCCAGCCCTAAAGGAAAATAAATAAAAAATTAAGTATTGAAACAAAACCCACATCTACCTGTCTTACTTAAGACCACCTTTTAATGGGAATGTCTGTTCTAGTAATTATATTGTATATGACCTAGATGACGGAGCATTCTTAATGAACTTCTATCTTTTGTCTGGACAGGATGACCTGAGGAAAGAGGACTTCAGCACTATGAGTGCTCCGCTGCTCTACAAGATGATTAAGTCTAAAACGGAGTTCCCACTTCACAAAGCCATCAAGGTGGAGAGGGAAGACGTGGTCTTCCTCTACCTCATTGAGATGGACTCGCAGGTGAGTGAGACCTTGACAGGTTTGCCTCAGAGGCACCCTAAGTATGTTCAATATAACAGGTTTCACTGAAGACCAATATCCTGTTCTCTCCTCTGGAGCAGGGCCTGTATTCACAGAGAGTCTCATTTGGAGTGCTGATAATAGATCAGATTGAGAAGCCAACTACACTACTTTCTTTTTACATGTTTTTCTATCTACACTGAATAAAAATATAAACGCAACATGCAACAATTTCAAAGAATTTACTGAGTTAGTTCATATAAGAAAATCAGTCAATTGAAATAAATTCATTAGACCCTAATCTATGGATTTCACATGACTGGGAATACAGGTAAAAAACAGGTAGGGGCGTGGATCAGAAAACCAGTCAGTATCTGGTGTGACCACCATTTGCCTCATGCAGCACGACACATCTCCTTTGCATGGAGTTGATCAGGCTGTTGATTGTGGCCTGATCAATGCTCCTCATCAATGGCTGTGCGAAGTTGCTGGATATTGGCGGGAACTGGAACACGTTGTCGTACACGTCGATCCAGAGCATCCCTAACATGCTCAATGGGTGACATGTCTGGTGAGTATGCAGGCCAAGGAAGAACTGGGACATTTTCAACTTCCAGGAATTGTGTACAGATCCTTGCGACATGGGGCTGTGCATTATCATGCTGAAACATGAGGTGATGGAGGCGGATGAATGGCACGACAATGGGCCTCAGGATCTCATCACGGTATCTCTGTGCATTCAAAGTGCCATCGATAAAATGCATTTGTGTTCATTGCCCGTAGCTTATGGCTGCCCATACCATAACCCCACCATGGGGCACTCTGTTCACAACGTTGACATCAGCAAACCGCTCGCCCACATGACGTCATACACGCTGTCTACCATCTGCCCGGTACAGTTGAAACCATGATTCATCTGTGAAGAGCACACTTCTCCAGTGTGCCAGTGGCCATAGGTGAGCATTTGCCCACTGAAGTGGGTTATGACGCCAAACTGCAGTCAAGTCAAGACCCTGGTGAGAACGACGAGCACGCAGATTAGCTTCTCTGAGACGGTTTCTGACAGTTTGTGCAGAAATACTTCGGTTGTGTGAACTCAGTTTCATCAACTGTCCGGGTGGCTGGTCTCAGACGTTCCCGCAGGTGAAAAAGCCGGATGTAGAGGTCCTGGGCTGGCGTGGTTACAAGTGGTCTGTGGTTGTGAGGCCGGTTGGACGTACTGCCAAATTCTCTAAAACGACGTTGAAGGCGGCTTATGGTAGAGAGATGAAAATTCAATTTTCTGGCAACAGCTCTGGTGGACATTCCTGCAGTCAGCATGCCAATTGCACGCTCCCTCAAAACCTGAGACGTGTGGCATTGTGTTGTGTGACAAAACTACACATTTTAGTGGCCTTTTACTGTCCCCAGCACAAGGTGCACTTGTGTAATGATCATGCTGTTTAGTCAGCTTCTTGATATGCCACACCTGTCAAGTGGATGGATTATCTTGGCAAAGGAGAAATGCTCACTAAACAGGGATGTAAACAAATTTGTGCGCACAATTTGAAAGAAATAAGCTTTTTGTGAGTATGGAACATTTCTGGGATCTTTTATTTCAGCTCATGAAACATGGGACCAACACTTTAAATGTTGCGTTGATATTTTAGCTCAGTGTAGAATAGTATACATGTTGTTCTATTCTCCACATCCCTAGTTGCCTGGGAAGCTGAATGAACTGGACAACAATGGGGACTTGGCCCTGGACCTGGCTCTGTCTCGTAAACTGGAGAGTATCGCCACAACGCTGGTCAACAACAAGGCAGACGTGGACATGGTGGACCAGAGTGGCTGGAGCCTTCTGCACAAAGCCATCCAAAGAGGTAGGGGGCGCCGCACATTCTCGGCAGTATGTCATGTACTATATTGCTTCTGGCATATTGCATTATCAAAAACAACACAACCCTCCCTATGAACGCTCAACTCTGGGCTAGAGACAACACAACCCTTCTATGAACGCTCAACTCTGGGCTAGAGACAACACAACCCTCCCTATATAAGCTCAATGCTGAGCTAGAGACAACACAACCCTCCCTATATAAGCTCAATGCTGAGCTAGAGACAACACAACCCTCCCTATATAAGCTCAATGCTGAGCTAGAGACAACACAACCCTCCCTATATAAGCTCAATACTGGGCTAGAGACAACAACACAACCCTCCCTATGTAAGCTCAATACTGGGCTAGAGACAACACAACCCTCCCTATATAAGCTCAATACTGGGCTAGAGACAACACAACCCTCCCTATATAAGCTCAATGATGGGCTAGAGACAACACAACCCTCCCTATGTAAGCTCAATACTGGGCTAGATGGAAAATGGTTTCTTGCTCTTAGGAAACTTTGCAGTGTTTTAGTTTTTTAATATATTATTTCTTACGTTATTAGCCCAGAAAATAGTTTTGTGTTATTACATACAGCCGGGAAGATTCTTCATTCCATTCCTTACTAGATTTGTGTGTATTGGGTATATGTTGTGAAATTGTTAGATATTACTGCACTGTCGGAGCTAGAAGCACAAGCATTTCGCTACACCCTCGATAACATCTGCTAAACACGTGTATGTGTTTGATTTGATTTGAGACAACAACACAACCCTCCCTATGGGTTCAACGCTGGGCTAGAGATGAAGCGTGTTGAATGCTGAGGGTAAATTCACACCGCAGTGTGTGTCCTGATTCTGCACACTTCTCTTTGAACTACAGCACCCGCGCCACAGGCGGCTGGTGGAACCTTTATTGGGGGAGGACGTGCTCATAGTAGTGGCTGGAATGGAATAGTATTAAACACATGGTTTCCTTGTGTTTGATACCATTCCATTCACTTCATTCCAGTCGTTATTATGAGCCGTCCTCCCCTCACTAGTCTCCTGTGACCTGTGCATAACCAATCATTGAATTTGTTTCCCCTCCACCTCGTCCCTTTCTTCTCTGCCTCCGCCCCACAGGGGATGAGTTCGCCTCCACCTTCCTGATCCGCCACTCGGCCCAGGTGAACGCGGCCACGGTCGGGGCAGTGGAGACCCCCCTGCACCTGGTGTGTTCCTTCAGCCCCAGGAAGCACTCTGGGGAGGTGATGAGTGGTATGGCCCGCATCGCAGAGGTCCTGCTCAAGACAGGGGCCAACCCCAACATGCAGAACAGCAAGGGCAGGTGGGTAATCATCCTGATCCAATGACCTCATCTTGTGTGATATAACAAAAGTCTATTAAAATCACAGTTTATGTTTTAGATTGATTGTACTTTCACTTGAAATCTATAGAGAATCTGCCATTGCTTCCACAGGGGTTAAAGTTGTCTTCCTTCATATGGATTATTTTATTTCCAATATTGAAAAGGACTGGAATTGGTCAAACTCTCAGTTCATGTACAAAATTATCCTCTTTCCCTAAAAGCATGATGGTCATGACTTTCTAACATGAAAGGGGAGGTTAAGTTGGCCCCAGACAATCGACTTAAGTTTCAGTCATGGGATTTTGTTTGCTTTAACCCCTGCATCCAATGCTTGTGATGTGTTTATGTGTGAGTTACAGGAGTTGTTTTGTAATGGTCCCAATACTGTGGCGCTATATATTTCCTGTTGTTTTTGCTTCCCAGAACTCCTTTACATGAAGCGGTGGTGTCGGGGAACGAGCCGGTGTTCAACCAGCTCCTGCAGTGCAAACAGTGAGTTAAAACAGAAAACCCTTGACTAAATACTAAGCCATTGACCTGGCTCATCATTGACTTGATTAAAATCAGCCTGAGGAGTAGCCTCTATTTCCTGGTGTAACACTGTCATCTGTCCCCCTTTCCTCCTGTGCCTCTCTCCTCAGGCTGGACCTGGAGCTGAAGGACCATGAGGGGAGCACAGCTCTGTGGCTGGCCCTGCAGTACATCACCGTGTCCTCTGACCCCAACGTTAACCCCTTCGAGGAAGACGCTCCGGTGGTGGAGAACGGAACAACGTTTGATGAAAACAGCTTTGCAGCCCAGCTCATCCAGAGAGGCAGTAACCCAGACGCACCAGACACCGCCACAGGTACTGTTCCCAAACTCATAGTGTTGACTGAGAATACAGTGCAGAAATGTCTGATTGAAGGGAACACGCTAAACGTGTACATGTTAATGAATGATTTGTAAATGGGATGAATGATACAATAAAGGAAAGTATTAAACAACAGGGAGATCAGTGCACTACTATTTTTTCAATTCTTTAGTCATTTAGCAGACGCTCTTATCCAGAGCGACTTACAGGAGCAATTAGGGTTAGGTGCCTTGCTCAAGGGCACATCGACAGATTTTTCACCTAGTCGGCTCGGGGATTAGAACCAGCGACCTTTCGGTTACTGGCACAACACTCTTAACCACTAAGCTACCTGTTATTCTTACTCTCTTTTCCCTCTCATCTTCCTTTCCTCCATCCATCCCTCCTCAGAGAACTGCCTCCTGCAGAGGGCAGCAGGTGCAGGCAGTGAGGCCGCCGCCCTCTTCCTGGCCACACATGGGGCAAAGGTCAACCATGCCAACAAATGGGTAGGTTACGTTGTACTGCAATATCACATGATGCATCACAGCTCTGCTAGTTAATCACAAGTTACTACTTCAGACACTACAGTGCAATTGTGAATCATAAAGTCTACTGCTTCAAACTGTACTGCATCACAAACTACTGCATCATACAATCTGTCCTCCTCTAACCCCGCTCTGTCCTCCTCTAACCCCCCTCTGTCCTCCTCTAACTCCGCTCTGTCCTCCTCTAACCCCCCTCTGTCCTCCTCTAACCCCCCTCTGTCCTCCTCACCCCCCTCTGTCCTCCTCTTACCCCCCTCTATCCCCTCTCTCCTCCTCTAACCCCCCTCTGTCCTCCTCTAACCCCGCTCTGTCCTCCTCACCCCCCTCTGTCCTCCTCTAACCCCCCTCTGTCCTCCTCTAACCCCGCTCTGTCCTCCTCACCCCCTCTGTCCTCCCTCTAACCCCGCTCTGTCCTCCTCTAACCCCCGCTCTGTCCTCCTCTATCCCCCTCTGTCCTCCTCTAACCCCCTCTGTCCTCCTCTAACCCCCTCTGTCCTCCTCTAACCCCCCTCTGTCCTCCTCTAACCCCCCTCTGTCCTCCTCTAACCCCGCTCTGTCCTCCTCTAACCCCCCTCTGTCCTCCTCTAACCCCCCTCTGTCCTCCTCTTACCCCCCTCTATCCCCTCTGTCCTCCTCTAACCCCGATCTGTCCTCCTCTAACCCCCCTCTGTCCTCCTCTAACCCCCCTCTGTCCTCCTCTAACCCCCCTCTGTCCTCCCTCTAACCCCCCTCTGTCCTCCTCTAACCCCCCTCTGTCCTCCTCTAACCCCCCTCTGTCCTCCTCTAACCCCCCTCTGTCCTCCTCTAACCCCCCTCTGTCCTCCTCTAACCCCGCTCTGTCCTCCTCTAACCCCGCTCTGTCCTCCTCTTACCCCCCTCTGTCCTCCTCTTACCCCCTTCTGTCCTCCTCTAACCCCCCTCTGTCCTCCTCTAACCCCCCTCTGTCCTCCTCTTACCCCCCTCTATCCCCTCTGTCCTCCTCTAACCCCGCTCTGTCCTCCTCTAACCCCCTCTGTCCTCCTCTAACCCCCTCTGTCCTCCTCTAACCCCCTCTGTCCTCCCTCTAACCCCCCTCTGTCCTCCTCTAACCCCCCTCTGTCCTCCTCTAACCCCGCTCTGTCCTCCTCTAACCCCCCTCTGTCCTCCTCTAACCCCCCTCTGTCCTCCTCTAACCCCCCTCTGTCCTCCTCTAACCCCCCTCTGTCCTCCTCTAACCCCCCTCTGTCCTCCTCTAACCCCCCTCTGTTCTCCTATTATCCCCCTCTATCCCCTCTCTCCTCTAACCCCCCCCTCTCTCTCCTCTCTCCTCCCCCCACAGGGTGAGACCCCTCTCCACACGGCGTGTCGCTGTGGTCTGGCAAGTCTGACGGCAGAGCTGCTCCAGCAGGGGGCTAACCCTAACCTGCAGACCCAGAAGGCCCTCCCCGACGAGGCCCAGGGGGTGTCCCTGCAGAGCCCCCTCCACATGGCCATCATACACAACCACCCCGACGTGGTGTCAGTCATCCTGGAGCAGAAAGGTGGGTTAGTTGGTCAGCATCTCCGTGTTAATTAGACCAGGGGATGGATGGATGGATGGATGGATGGATGGATGGATGGATGGATGGATGGATGAATGAACATGATTGATCCCCGGAGGGAAATTGGATTTGTTACCTGCATACTGACAATGTAATTTCCTGGTGTTTCCAGCCAATGCTCTTCATGCCACCAACAACCTGCAGATCATCCCAGATTTCAGCCTCCTAGACTCCATGGACCAGACGGTGTTGGGTCTAGCCCTATGGACAGGTAGCTGGCTTCACCAACGTTAACAACAACAACAACACTACACTCATATCAGATAGGTATCTACTAGATACGTCAGTGTGAAAGATCTGGCTGGTGCTCTATCACTTGACATGCTTTAAAACATGCCTTGTCGTGAAAGGGCTCACACCTCCTCCTCCTCCTCCTCCAGTCTGGCATGGCATGGATAGCCAGCCAAACAGAGGAGGTATGTGCAGCCAAAGGTTTTCTAGTCATGATAGTCCCAACTCAGTGCCGTGTATTTAGTAGAAATAGAAAATAATTATATGGCTCTGGTCCAACCTAAAACGTAGTCCATAGACGTAGTCCACATTGAATTTTAGCAGAAGCTCCAATTCCAAGCTTTGCCTGTGCTTTGCCCCTAAACCCACTCCTCTTGGATCGATCCAAATACACAACAAATCAACAGTGAAGAGGCGCAAGCGTCTGAATTTTGAATAGGATTTTTAAAAAGGGTAGTTTGGTCTCACTGGATCCACTGCATTTACAGTCTGCCCGTGTCTCTCGTCTGTCCCTCAGGTATGCACACCATAGCAGCCCAACTCCTGGGCTCTGGGGCGTCCATCAACAACACCATGTCCAACGGTCAGACCCTTCTCCACATGGCCATCCACAGACAGGACAGCAAGAGTGCCCTGTTCCTCCTGGAACACCAGGCTGACATCAACGTCAGGTAGGAACACAATAGGTCACAGATCAGAAGCTTCATAAACCAGCAGATGCATTTCTCAATTCTTTATTTTTTTCCCTCGAGGGGAATTTTAATTTGGCATCCGTTTTAAAAGTCAGACGGCGTATCGGACATAAACAACAGAGCAGTCTCTGAATTACACAATCATGCGGATGTGTACAGTAGCAGTGATTTTTCTGCCGTTGTAGTCCTTGGTCGGGACACCTAAGTGTTTTTTTCGGGTTACCTAAGTCCAAACTTCTTTGGGACAATTTTTCGGGGATGGAAAAAAAAAGCTTTCAGTGCGAACTTAAATTACTAAAACGAGAGATGTAGAAAAGATAATGGACCTATATATTTTTATAATGTCGTCTTTGATAACTAACAATCACCTAAATAAAAGCTAGACAGTCAGGGAGAATTGAAAATACCCAAAACAATGTATTTAGCAGTGTGTTTGTTATTATGGTTGAGCAAAAGGACACAGCATTAGCCATGGCATTTTCCCTCAGCTGCATGGCAAAATGTGTTCATTGCCAAGGCCACCAATTAAGTCCTTTTTTGGTCCAGAAAAAAACCCTGCGGTAGCACAAGTCATAGGTGAATATGACCTGATATGACCTGTAGTTTTTACACATTGGATAAATATCACTGTGAGGTGTATAAGTAAGCAGGAGGTGTATAAAACCGCCATGTCTCGTTCCCTGCAGGACCCAGGAGGGAGAGACGGCGCTGCAGCTGGCCATCAGTAATCAGCTTCCCCTGGTGGTGGACGCCATCTGCACTCGGGGGGCGGACATGTCCGTGGTGGACAAGAGGGGACACCCCCCTCTGTGGCTGGCCCTGGAGAACGGCCTAGAGGACATCGCCTCCACACTGGTGAGACCTGAGGGGAGGGGGAGAGGGGGGGGTTGTGGTAATGAGAGCCCACAGATGAATGTAAATAAGTGACCATGGAATGCTATGATAGTTGTTTGTGAGAGTCTCGACTCATTTAAGCAAGTCAGGAGTCGGGTCGGGTTTGACTGGGAATATGCTGTCTGCTTGTCCCTGCTACTGTAGGTCCGACACGGTTGTGATGCCACCAGTTGGAGCCCAGGTCCCTCAGGCTGTCAGCAGACCCTCCTCCACAGGGCTGTGGACGAGAACAACGAGGTCACTGCCTGCTTCCTCATCCGCAGGTCCGTCTGATCACACTCATCCCTCTTTATCAAATTAACATATTTGTATAATGGACAGTGTCGCCGACGCGCCTCACTTTCTAATGCACTCAACCCTCAACAACGGGTAGCTGCGCTCATCCCTTGCCATGGACTCACTGCAAATTATACTAATCCCTCTTTATAGCAAATGAATAAACAGCCTTAAATAGGAAGTGAGAGAGTCACGACGGCCTGCCCTTCTAATGCCCTCATCCTCAATGGGCTAGCAGCTCAATGATCATAATCCTCACAGCTCTTTTATGACGTGGCGTGTTCACTGTGCTGAAACTACCTTTGGCACCAGTATATTGGGTTAATATTTCCTAAGTCACTGGTTGTTTGGTTGGTTTTACTGTTTAGCAGAGCCTGGGTCTGGTTGATAATCAAGCTCAGATGTTGTTTTGCTGCTAATTCAAACAGTTTTTTTTTTACTTTCACTCAGTCATCTATAGAGTTTTGCCAACTTTTCCACTAGCCGCCCGCCATGTTAGCATCTTTTTAGCGTTCCATTTAACCATTCTTTATTTATAGAGTTAAGATTGATCATTCTCCAGATTCCAGTTGAGTTTAATCTAGTTCAGGAATCCATCTTGGTTTAATCTAGTTCAGGAATCCATCTTGGTTTAATCTGGTTCAGGAATCCATCTTGGTTTAATCTGGTTCAGGAATCCATTTTGGTTCGGAAAGAGTCAGCAAGAGGAAGGTGGTCCCATGTGGCTCAGTTGGTAGAGCATGGCGCTTGCAACACCAGGGTTGTGGGTTTGATTCCCATGGGGGACCAGTACAAAAAAGGGGGATAGTACGTAAATGTATGCACTCTGGATAAGAGCGTCTGCTAAATGACAATAATGTACAGTACCAGTCAAACGTTTGGACACACCTACTCATTCAAGGGTTTTTCTTTATTTTTACTATTTTCTACATTGTAGAATAAAAGTGAAGACATCAAAACTATGAAATAACACATATGGAATCATGTAGGAACCAAAAAAGTGTTAAACAAATGAAAACATATTTTAGATTCTTCAAAGTAGCCACCCTTTGCCTCTGACAGCTTTGCACACTCTTGGCATTCTCTCAACCAGTTTCATGAGGAATGCTTTTCCAACAGTCTTGAAGGAGTTCCCACATACGCTGAGCACTTGTTGGCTGCTTTTCCTTCACTCTGCGGTCCAACTCATTCCAAACCATCTCAGTTGGGTTGAGGTCGGGTGATTGTGGAGGCCAGGTCATCTAATGCAGCACTCCATCACTCTCCTTCTTGGTCAAATAGCCCTTACACAGCCTGGAGGTGTGTTGGGTCATTGTCCTGTTGAAAAACAAATGATAGTCCCACTAAGCGCAAACCAGATGGGATGGCGTATCGCTGCAGAATGGTGTGGGAGCCATGCTGGTTAAGTGTGCCTTGAATTCTAAATAAATCACAGACAGTGTCACCAGCAAAGCACCCCCACACTATCACACCTCTTCCTCCATGCTTCACAGTGGGAACCACACATGCGGAGATCATCTGTTCACCTACTCTGCGTCTCACAAAGACACGGCAGTTGGAACCAAAACTCTCAAATTTGGACTCATCAGACCAAAGGACAGATTTCCACCGGTCTAATGTCCATTGCTCGTGTTTCTTGGCCCAAGCAAGTCTCTTCTTCTTATTGGTGTCCTTTAGTAGTGGTTTATTTGCAGCAATTCAAACATGAAGGCCTGATTCACGCAGTCTCCTCTGAACAGTTGATGTTGAGATGTGTCTGTTACTTCAACTCTGTGAAGCATTTATTTGGGCTGCAATTTCTGAGGCTGGTAACTCTATTGAACTTATCCTCTGCAGCAGAGTTAACTCTGGGTCTTCCTTTCCTGTGGCGGTCCTCATGAGAGCCAGTTTCATCATAGCGCTTGATGGTTTTTGCGACTGCACTTGAAGAAACTTTCAAAGTTCTTGAAATGTTCCGTATTGACTGACCTTCATGTCTTAAAGTAAAGTGATTAATTGAGCTGTTCATGCAATAATATGGACTTGGTCTTTTACCAAATAGGGCTATCTTCTGTACACTACCCCTACCTTGTCACAACACAACTGATTGGCTCAAACGCATTAAGAAGGAAGGAATTTCCACAAATTACTTTTAACAAGGCACACCTGTTAATTGAAATGCATTCCAGGTGACTACCTCATGAAGCTGGTTGAGAGAATGCAAAGAGTGTGCAAAGGATTTGTTTAACACTTTTTTTGGCTACTACATAATTCCATATGTGTTATTTCATAGTTGTGATGTCTTCATTATTATTCTACAATGTAGAAAATAGTAAAAATAAAATCCCTTGAATGAGTAGGTGTTCTAAAACGTTTGACTGGTACTGTAAATGGAAGTGGTTTCATGGTTATTCAGTGTGATCCGTGCCTAATGACTATGTAAACCATACTCATTCAATGGAGGGCCTAGTGTCTGCAGGCTTTTGGTTTTTCCTTTAAATTAAGACCTAGACAACCAGGTGAAGGGAGTTCCTTACTAATCAGTGACCTTAATTATCAATGAAGTCCACGGGAGGAGCGAAAACCCACAGACACTCGGCCCTCCGGGGAATGAATTTGACACGTGGTGTAAACAGAGCCAATAGAAGCTGTCCCAGTCCACACAGAGCTGTCCCAGTCCATACAGAGCTGTCCCAGTCCACACAGAGCTGTCCCAGTCCACACAGAGCTGTCCCAGTCCACACAGAGCTGTCCCAGTCCACACTGAGCTGTCCCAGTCCACACAGAGCTGTCCCAGTCCACGCAGAGCTGTCCCAGTCCACACAGAGCTGTCCCAGTCCACACAGAGCTGTCCCAGTCCACACTGAGCTGTCCCAGTCCACACAGAGCTGTCCCAGTCCACACAGAGCTGTCCCAGTCCACACATAGCTGTCCCAGTCCACACAGAGCTGTCCCAGTCCACACAGAGCTGTCCCAGTCCACACATAGCTGTCCCAGTCCACACATAGCTGTCCCAGTCCACACAGAGCTGTCCCAGTCCACACATAGCTGTCCCAGTCCATACAGAGCTGTCCCAGTCCACACAGAGCTGTCCCAGCCCACACAGAGCTGTCCCAGTCCACACAGAGCTGTCCCAGTCCACACAGAGCTGTCCCAGTCCACACAGAGCTGTCCCAGTCCACACAGAGCTGTCCCAGCCCACACAGAGCTGTCCCAGTCCACACAGAGCTGTCCCAGTCCACACATAGCTGTCCCAGTCCACACAGAGCTGTCCCAGTCCACACAGAGCTGTCCCAGTCCACACAGAGCTGTCCCAGTCCACACAGAGCTGTCCCAGTCCACACAGAGCTGTCCCAGTCCACACAGAGCTGTCCCAGTCCACACAGAGCTGTCTCAGTCCACACAGAGCTGTCTCAGTCCACACAGAGCTGTCCCAGTCCACACAGAGCTGTCCCAGCCCATACAGAGCTGTCCCAGTCCACAGGCTTACTGTAGCTCAGTAGTTACCTCAGGTGATCTCAGTGTTGTCAACAGAGCCACTGTATCATTCAACTAGGTCAGGGGTGACTGGGTCTTTCTAATGTTGGTTTAACAGAGGAATGGAAGGCTAAAGACACTTAGCGCTTTGACATGGTGTTTTATTGTCAAATCTATATCAAATAGTGATCTACAGTGTTTTCAATAATGATTTAGGTTCTAGTCAAGTATATGCTGTATCATGTTTCCTCTGCTGTATCATGTTTCCTCTGCTGTATCATGTTTCCTCTGCTGTATCATGTTTCCTCTGCTGTATCATGTTTCCTCTGCTGTATCATGTTTCCTCTGCTGTAACCTCTTGGCATAGCGCTAGCTGATATGTCGGTCTAGTCTAACCCTCTGTCTCTCCTCTGTAGTGGTTGTGATGTGAACAGCCCGCGGCGTCCTGGTCCTAGCGGAGAGGGGGGTGAGGAGGCCAGGGACGGACAGTCACCCCTCCACCTGGCAGCCAGCTGGGGGTTGGAGGAGGTGGTGCAGTGTCTTCTGGAGTTTGGGGCCAACGTCAACACACAGGTACATCTCGCTTGCTTGCTTACTTACTTAGGCCTTTTAGTCCTCCTGGACATTACTCCTCCTGGGCATTATTCCTCCTGGACATTACTCCTCCTGGGCCATCTACAACAGCTTTTCGGCATATCCAGTCTCACTGACTAATGTCACTCCACAGGTCAGTCTCACCAGACAGTCACTCCTCTAAGCACAGTCATCTCACACATCTCCCTGTGATAGATTCCTCCACTTAGAGTTGTGATCTAGAAGCATGATTCATTGGTGAGCGAGGAGCATCTTGTGTCTCCTATCCAAGCCCATTCATTGTGGCTAATATAAGCTGTGTAACCCAGGACGCCGAGGGCCGAGCTCCAATCCACGTTGCCATTAGCAACCAGCACAGCGTCATCATCCAGCTGCTCATCTCCCACCCGGACATCCGTCTGAACGTACGTGACCGCCAGGGCATGACCCCCTTTGCCTGTGCCATGACCCACAAGAACAACAAGGCTGCAGAAGCCATCCTCAAGAGAGAGCCTGGGGCTGCCGAACAGGTGAGAGAGACCCCCCCCACACACACACCCACACACACACACACACACACACACACACACACACACACACACACACACACACACACACACACACACACACACTGCACACTGTTTATACGATCCAAGTCTTCTCCCCAATCCTTCCCTCTCTTTTTCTCCTCTCAGGTGGACAACAAAGGGCGTAACTTCCTGCATGTGGCGGTGCAGAACTCTGACATCGAGAGTGTTCTGTTCCTGATCAGTGTCCAGGCCAACGTGAACTCCCGGGTGCAGGACGCTGCCAAGCAGACCCCTCTACACCTGGCTGTTCAGGCTGGCTCCGAAATTATCGTCCGTAACCTGGTAATGACACCCTGCCTCCTCATCGCTGACTGGGTCCCACTAGTGCTGGGGGGCGGTACCAGGGACCTCACATTACGATATTATTACCGTACATAGGTGCCGATACGATGCGTGTTGCGATCCGGTAGTGCCGTTTTATTGCGGTCCGATGTTCCGAACATATTTCTCACTATATGTCTGCTGCAGAGGGACATGAGAGAGCATGGGGAAATGAGTTTTGATCAATCATGGAACTAAAAGTACTGAAAACATGTTGGCTCACTATTTTAAAAAGAAGATGGAGTTTTGGTGAAGGTACAGCCGACTAGCGCTAGCTAACGCTACCAAGCAACAAAAACGATAATTGTAGTCAAAAGTATTGATTTTATATAATATTATCCCAAATAATATTGCAATATGTAACTATCGATTTTTCACCCGTAACACTGTTCTAGTGCTGGCTGTTATTCTGTCTGGATAGCTGAGTGTCTGTGGACTTGAACAAACCTAATGCAGTGGTAGATTTTGTGTGCTCTCGCGCGTGGCGTTATAGCTCTGTGAGTGCCAGAAATATTTGCGTTATTATCACAGCGGGAATCATGGGTGGCGCAATAGGTGGCGATGGGGCGAAAGGGTTGTTTTTATGAAAAAAAATTGTTTGTAGGTATAACGAGGGCTTGACCACTCACTGGCCAATCAACGTGCTCCATGGCTTAATACCGCGTGTGGTGGTCTCAAGTTGTGTAGGCTTTTGCATCGTCTTGACGCCAGCCGAAAATAGAGCGCCGAGTGTCTGTCTGGGACAGGGCTCTCCAACCCTGTTCCCGGAGAGCAACCCTCCTGTAAGTTTTCGCTCCAACCACAGTTGTAACTAACCTTGGTTCAGTTTATCAACCAGCTAATTATTAGAATCAGGTGTGCTAGATTAGGGTTGGAGTGGAAAACCTACAGGACGGTAGCTCTCCAGGAACAGGCTTTGGGCAGTCCTGCTCTAGGACTTCCATCTTAATTGCAGCCGCGGTGTGCAGATGGTCAGATGGTGAAGCGTTTAACATGACTGGAACCACATTATATAAGCTCTTATGAGATACGCAACTCGACTGTGAAAGAGACGACCTGGAACGCAACGTGTGTCTGTGTGTGTGACTGGTGTCTGACTGGTGTCTGACTCTTGTATGTCCACTGCAGCTGCTGGCCGGGGCCAAAGTGAATGAGCTGACCAAACACAGACAGACCGCTCTCCACTTGGCGACCCAGCAGGACCTGGCTACTATCTGCTCTGTGCTGCTGGAGAACGGAGTGGACTTCACCGCTGTGGACGAGAATGGCAACAACGGTACAGGGCCCGGTTTCCCAAAAGCATCTTATGGCTAAGTTCATCGTTAGAACCTTCGTAGGAGCGTCATTAAATCTCAGAGCTGTTTCCCAAAACCATCGTTATTAACGTTGCACTTACAATGATTCCTTACTACTGCCTGTCCTCAACTCTGCTGCACTATTACACCCTGCTGAAAAAACCATTCCTTATTTATCAGTTCAGCACCCCTAATGTGTTGTTTATGGTACTTGCCTGACCAAAAAGAGAGAGCCTTTTTAACTCGGGTGTACTTGTACATCAAGCTGCCTCGTGCTACAGAAACAGGAGATGGGCTCCTGCCCCCTTTGGGCCATTCTGGTTTACTTACTGACTTTCTAAACTCATATCTACAGTTATTTTATCTCTCATCTTTTTCTCTGTTTTTCTCACGGTTTTGTCTTGTTCTGTCCGTCCTCAGCCCTGCACCTGGCCGTAATGCAGGGTCGCCTTAATAATGTGCGAGCCCTTCTCACAGAGTCCAACATCGACGCTGAGGCCTTCAATCTCCGGTACGCTCCTGTTCTCACCTGTTCATAACTTCAGCCATGGTTCTTCTCTTAATGGTCATTACACGGGTTCATTGTGTTTTATTCACTGAACACTTGTCTGTTTTGTAGGGGCCAGTCACCGATGCACGTCCTGGGGCAATATGGGAAAGAGAATGCGGCGGCCATCTTTGAGCTTTTCTTGGAGTGTATGCCTGAGTACCCTCTGGACAAAGCGGACAATGAAGGGAACACAGGTAGGAAGGAGAGCAGGGTTCTGGGAACACAGGTAGGAAGGAGAGCAGGGTTCTGGGAATACAGGTAGGAAGGAGAGCAGGGTTCTGGGAACACAGTTAGGAAGGAGAGCAGGGTGCTGGGAACACAGGTAGGAAGGAGAGCAGGGTGCTGGGAACACAGGTAGGAAGGAGAGCAGGGTTCTGGGAACACAGTTAGGAAGGAGAGCAGGGTGCTGGGAACACAGATAGGAAGGAGAGCAGGGTGCTGGGAACACAGGTAGGAAGGAGAGCAGGGTTCTGCTTCAATCTCTATCTGACTGATTGGATCAAGGCCCATTTGGGTTTAGTGTTTCTGATTGGATCAAGGCCCTTTGGATTTAGTGTTTCTGATTGGATCAAGGCCCTTTGGGTTTAGTGTTTCTGATTGGATCAAGGCCCTTTGGATTTAGTGTTTCTGATTGGATCAAGGCCCTTTGGGTTTAGTGTTTCTGATTGGATCAAGGCCCTTTGGGTTTAGTGTTTCTGATTGGATCAAGGCCCTTTTGGATTGAGTGTTTCTGTCCTGATTAACAGCTTGCTTAGTTAGTCTCAAATGTCTGACTCGTATAAGCCATTATAATGATATTTATTTATTTATTTACCCATAGCGCATTCTTTTGCAATAACAACCTGAAATAAATAAATAAATAAATAAATATACAGTGAGGGGAAAAAAGTATTTGATCCCCTGCTGATTTTGTACGTTTGCCCATTGACAAAGAAATGATCAGTCTATAATTTTAATGGTAGGTTTATTTGAACAGTGAGAGACAGAATAACAAC
This sequence comes from Coregonus clupeaformis, assembly GCF_020615455.1. Classification (NCBI taxonomy): domain Eukaryota; kingdom Metazoa; phylum Chordata; class Actinopteri; order Salmoniformes; family Salmonidae; genus Coregonus; species Coregonus clupeaformis. The sequence goes on along the minus strand of NC_059204.1, from coordinate 11,184,658 downwards.
AAAGAAATCCAGAAAAAAGCATGTCAAAAATGTTATGAAATGATTTGCATTTTAATGAGGGAAATAAGTATTTGACCCCTCTGCAAAACATGACTTAGTACTTGGTGGCAAAACCCTTGTTGGCAGTAACAGAGGTCAGACGTTTCTTGGGATTTTGTCCCACTCCTCTTTGCAGATCTTCTCCAAGTCATTAAGGTTTCGAGGCTGACGTTTGGCAACTCGAACCTTCAGCACCCTCCACAGATTTTCTATGGGATTAAGGTCTGGAGACTGGCTAGGCCACTCCAGGACCTTAATGTGCTTCTTCTTGAGCCACTCCTTTGTTGCCTTGGCCGTGTGTTTTGGGTCATTGTCATGCTGGAATACCCATCCACGACCCATTTTCAATGCCCTGGCTGAGGGAAGGAGGTTCTCACCCAAGATTTGACGGTACATGGCCCCGTCCATCGTCCCTTTGATGCAGTGAAGTTGTCCTGTCCCCTTAGCAGTAAAACACCCCCAAAGCATAATGTTTCCACCTCCATTTTTGACAGTGGGGATGGTGTTCTTGGGGTCATAGGCAGCATTCCTCCTCCTCCAAACACGGCGAGTTGAGTTGATGCCAAAGAGCTCCATTTTGGTCTCATCTGACCACAACACTTTCACCCAGTTCTCCTCTGAATCATTCAGATGTTCATTGGAAAACTTCAGACGGGCCTGTATATGTGCTTTCTTGAGCAGGGGGACCTTGCGGGCGCTGCAGGATTTCAGTCCTTCACGGCGTAGTGTGTTACCAATTGTTTTCTTGGTGACTATGGTCCCAGCTGCCTTGAGATCATTGACAAGATCCTCCCGTGTAGTTCTGGGCTGAAGTGAGATCTTGCATGAAGCTCCAGGCCGAGGGAGATTGACAGTTCTTTTGTGTTTCTTCCATTTGCGAATAATCGCACCAACTGTTGTCATCTTCTCACCAAGCTGCTTGGCGATGGTCTTGTAGCCCATTCCAGCCTTGTGTAGGTCTACAATCTTGTCCCTGACATCCTTGGAGAGCTCTTTGGTCTTGGCCATGGTGGAGAGTTTGGAATCTGATTGGTTGATTGCTTCTGTGGACAGGTGTCTTTTATACAGGTAACAAGCTGAGATTAGGAGCACTCCCTTTAAGAGTACCTGTATAAAAGACACCTGGGAGTCAGAAATCTTTCTGATTGAGAGGGGGTCAAATACTTATTTCTTTCATTAAAATGCAAATCAATTTATAACATTTTTTACATGCGTTTTTCTGGATTTTTTTGCTGTTATTCTGTCTCTCACTGTTCAAATAAACCTACCATTAAAATTATAGACTGATCATTTCTTTGTCAGTGGGCAAACGTACAAAAATCAGCAGGGGATCAAATACTTTTTTCCCCTCACTGTATACTAAATGAAAGGAACCAAGTGTTATATGTTCTAGAGAATAACGTCAATCCTTTTTTTTGCTCCTCAGTTCTGTTGCTGGCCTACGTGAAGGGCAACGCTAACCTGTGTCGTGCCGTCGTGAGGTCTGGGGCTCGAATGGGCCTCAACAACAACCAGGGAATCAACATCTTCAACTACCAAGTAGCCACCAAGCAGCTGCTCTTCCGCCTTCTAGGTGAGACGCTCGGTCCTGATGTACACCTGGAATACATCTGCTGTTGGTGTTACGTACAGTTGTTCAGCATAGAGGTCATGGAGTGCAGTACATAAGCATACAGTACATAGTTTACATTAGTCCACCTGCTTTGACATATCAGTTAGGCATAGAGAAGAGTTTGTTTTTGGATCCTTGGAATAATCATGATTATTGACGCTCGGTTGAGTAGGTATTTTTTAAGAGGAATGGGAGCCATTCTCACTATGTGTTTTGTGTGTTTTTAGATATGTTGTCCAAAGAGCCCCCGTGGTGTGATGGATCAAACTGTTATGAATGTGCTACCAAGTTTGGAGTCACCACAAGGAAACATCACTGGTAAGTACTGGAAATACAGTTTCTTAATAAAGACTGCTTTAGTCCTTCAAGTGAAGTGAAATTGGAAAGTATGTCCTGTTTTTGACAAGTTATAATATCAGACCTTACTCACCAAACGTTCTCTCCCCCTCTTTCTCTCCCTTCTCCCTGGCCCCCTCTGCTTCTTCCTCCCTCTTCCCCCCCTCTTCTTCCTCCCTCTTCCCCCCCCTCTTCTCCTACCTTCTCTCCCCCTTCCTCCCTCGTCTCCCCCAAGCCGTCACTGCGGCCGCTTGCTCTGCCACAAGTGTTCTATAAAGGAGATCCCCATCATTAAGTTTGACCTGAACAAGCCTGTGAGGGTCTGTGAGGTGTGCTTTGACGTGCTGACTCTGGGTGGGGTGTCCTAATGCAGCGGACAGCCTGCTCCTCTATCCTCTCCTTCCAGCCCTCCATCTTCCCACCACCCTGACACCATAGGCTGGGCAACAACTGGAGATCAGGCGACACGGAAGGGCCAGCCAGGGCTAGTTATTGGACAGATACAGACAGACCACAACTTCTGTACTATTCATTCCAGTCTATCACATGTTAACTAATGTTCCAACAGGGACTTATGAAGTAGAATTTATACATGTTTTTTTGATCAAATTAATAATGTGAAAATTGGATGAAATGAAAGTAGCTTGATGGCTCAATGACTCCTGGACTGGGCTGGTTGGGGAGAGGGAGATGTTAATCATATTGTCATGATTTGACCCCGATATCATTCATCAGGTGTTTGAAGGAGTCATGAGAGTCATTGATGAACATGTGATGGTGTCAGATTGAATCAGTGAACGTGATGTGTCAGATTGAATCATGAGAATCAGTGAACGTGATGTGTCAGATTGAATCAGTGATGAACATGTGATGGTGTCAGATTGAGTCAGTGATGAACATGTGATGGTGTCAGATTGAGTCAGTGATGAACATGTGATGGTGTCAGATCCCTGTTGAGAGCAGAAGAACCGACAGAGAGTGTGTCTCACTGGCCTCTCACTGGTCTACTCATCAAATGAATCCATCACTGCACTGTGCTGCTGAGACAGAAAACAGCAGCAGAGCATGCTGCTCTCTAAGACCTGCCCTGCGTTTCAATCATCTGTCCCGAAATGTGCACTTGTTCACTTCCCTTCATGGATGTAAAAGAAAAGGACTGCTATAAGAAATGTTATTTAGCTCTCTTTTGTCTTTACCTTTGACTGTGTGGCTGGTTCTATAAGAACCAGAGACCGGTTGGTTGGATGTTAAGGGAACACAGTTGAGTTACTATTTTTCATACACAAAAAAAAAGAAATCTATTTGAATCGATTATTCAATGATGAAATCATTGGATTTAATGATTCAAATTTTCATAACACTAATTGGGTTAAAAATATTGCTGAATTAACTCTTACTGCTTAAAATAAACGTGCGATTTATATTCACATGATTGAAACGTAACTGCATAAAACAACCTCCATAAGCTTTTCTAGATCACATGGGTCAAAAGATGTATAACCCGAAATGGGACTAGGCACTCAACTATCAAGTGTGGTCAATGTATTTTCTATCAGAACTGGAAAGGGTGAGAACCTTTTTTACCATTGAGGTTTTGTTAGTCCCAAATGCAAAATAATCCTCGCTATGAAATTGTATTTATAGTAAAATACCTATTATGTCTATGCATGCCATTTAATTTGTAGCCTATCATTTTTTTAAAAGCATATAATCATTGTGAATTATGTCTTTGTTCCCCAGACCACCAAAGTGTACATTCCATTTAATCTGGGTCTTTAGTAAGGTCTTCTTGTTGGGGGGGTTGTTATTATATGTAACATGCTCCAATTGGTATTGCCTCAAGTCAAGTGTTGTCTTGACCTACCAGGCCGGTTTCCCAGACCCAAATTAAGATGAGTCCTGGACTAAAAAGCACTTTCAATGAAAATGTTCAAGCCTTTAGTCCAGAAATAGGTTTATTAATCTGTGTCCAGGAAACCAGCCTGTATGTTTTAATGCGTCTGGATTTCAAAGCCTAACAGGTGCACTTTTATCAAGATTTACATGACATTTCTGACATAAGGGGAGAGAATGTGAGAGGAGTTGGTGGTGGCCATTGGCCCACTATAAGCATTGTTAAATTGTACAGAATTGTATAATATTTTTTGACCACTACAACTGTTTTGTACTTTAATGCAGTTTGTGCTTCTTCTTTTATTTTTTTGTCATTGTGACAAAACTGAAATATTTTATGAACATTGTGTTGTATCTGTATGCTCAGATATCTAGCCTGTCACTTCCTTGTGTGAAAGGGATGACCTTTGACTTTTCATCAAGTTAATCAAAATAACAGGATCTTGTTTTTCGCTCTGTACTTTTCAAACAAAAAAAAACGAACTTATTTCCAAGACCAACTTCATGGCACACGTTAACTCCTGTCCATCCTTCTGGTGTTCACAACTTCATATCCCATCTGACAATTACCAATTGTTGACAATTACCAAACACGTATGAAACATCCATTTATTTGTCCATCTAGTCTATGTACAGATATAGTATTCAACAGAAACAATTCCTTATTCCTAATTATTAGGATGTCCAGTATTTGGCCATTAGCACTCGCAATTAGTTGGCATACTGCATATTAATTACACTGAACTTAAATGTACATGCATAAAGAACTCAACAGAAACAAATCAACTTAGAAAATAACCAAACTGGCATTATCAAATAGAATAACTGGCTGAGTCGGACCCCTTGGGAAGTCCCTGAGATTTAAATAACAGTATATAGGCCATTTTATAGTCCTTGTGTGAGGGGGCCCAGCCTTCCCCCTGAGTCCTCTACTCTCTGACAGGACATGACTCAGCGTGAGGGGGGCAGCCCTCGTACTCCTGAATGTTGGGGTTTTCCACTGTGGAGGAGTTCTGGACACACACACAGCGAGAGCGGCCAGAACCAGGAGAGAACAGCTTCCTAGGTACGCCGGCCCAGTCTCTCTGCACTCCACCACTAAGGAGAGAAAAGAACAACAGTCAAATCAGAGGTTCACACTTAGTTCATTCCCTAATAATACTTCCAGAGCCATAGACATGATCTCTGTAATGCAATGTTTCCCAAACTCGGTCCTCGGGACCCCAAAGGGGTGCACGTTTTGGTTTTTGCCCTGACTACACAGCTTGTTCAAATGATCAAAGCTTGATTAGTTGATTATTTGAATCAACTGTGTAGTGCTAGGGCAAAAACCAAAACGTGCATCCCTTGTGGTCCAGAGGACCGAGTTTGGGAAACACCGCGTATAATGGCTGTGAATGATCTATCCAGTCTGTTTGATAGCAGGCAACATGTTATTTACAAGTTAGCACCCCCTAGTGTATGATATTCTTCAGCATGGGAAAGTTTGGACCCGCACACATTGCTCCACCACCACATAGGCTAGTAAATACAATGGCCCTGTTCGAGAGCATCAAATCCGTGGTGCATTGTGGATAAATTGTGACTGATCTACAAATAATGAGTAGTCACACATGATGCAAGGTGATTTGTAGAGTCGGCAGTCGCCTGCCCCGTCGGCTGCAATGTCGAAGAAGCCCAATGTTTCTCTGTGTCCCCATGATGGCAGTACCTCTTGGTGGCGCACCAGACCCGTCCTCCCCTGGCAGCGCTCCACTCCGAGTTGCAGGCTGGGAGGTGTTGCTTCTCAGCCTGGGCTTGGTCCTTGAGTCTCTGCCCCTCCTCCAGGGCCCCCTCCACCTGTAGCAGGGCCTCTGTGGGCTCTCCACTCTCACTGTAGAACCGACCCACCAGTCTGCCTGCAGCATAGCACATACAGGGGGACTTTAATGTCACACTAATGGTCTTGCCTTCATTTTTCTGTCAATGGCCTGCTAGCCCCCCTACCTCTACGGAAGCACAGGTCCCGCTCAGCCCAGCCAAAGCTATTTGCTGCTCTGGCACGCCAATGGTGGAACAAGCTCCCTCACGACGCCAGGACAGCGGAGTCACTGACCACCTTCCGGAGACACTTGAAACCCTACCTCTAAGGAATACCTGGAATAGTATAAAAGTAATCCTTCTACACCCCCCCCCCATAAAAAAAAAAGTGGTTGTCCCACTGGCTATCATAAGTTGAATGTACCTATTTGTAAGTCGGTCCGGATAAGAGCGTCTGCTAAATGACGTAAATGTAAATTGATTCTCTGTATATGCCTGTCCTGTGGGCTAACATATGGGCATGCATAGTTTTACCATTCTGAGAAATTATGTATTTAAAGGCTTAGTCTGCGAGGGACTTTATAAAAAAAATGTATAACGTATTTCCACATGTATGATGTATTGAACTGGTATTGGGTGCAAACGTTAATTGATCAAATGGACCACGGACCCTCACAAAGATAACCCTGGCCTGGCATACAGTCATTGGGCTCATTTGAGTGGTAAAGCGAAATTAACCGACTGTAGACAAAAGTGGAGGAGTGAAGTCGGGGAGGTACACTTTGGAAGGCTTGACAAAAGTGATCCGCTCGAATGCGCCCATGGTATGATTACCCACCTACAGGCGTGTAGTCCTTGTGATAGAAGGTCAGCCAGTCATAGAGGACCATCACCTGAGCAGGTGACAGACTGGACACGTCATCAGTCAGACCGGTATCTGTGAAGTCCCCAGTGACAAAGGCCAGAGATGCGTCTTTTCCTTAACAGGGGGGAATAGAAAGCAGCATCAAATGCATTCATAAATCTGACAAAATTTGTGTCTCTTATTTTGAAGTGTACGGAATTTTATATAATCTCCTGGCATGTTCACAATCAATAGCCCCGCTGTTAAGGCCCTAGGCAAATTAATTTTAAAAAAATCACCTGCAAAGAAATGATAACCACCACCAGGTCCATAGTGCTTCAACCCCTTTTCTACATCGAACACCTGTCCTAAAATGGCCAGGTAAAGGCCCTTGCTGTCCTCCTCTCCGCTGTACAGCGATAACTCATCTTTGGTTATGAGCCGCGCAGGTGGCACTGTCGATGGAAGAGGTGCATCGCCAGTAATGTGGGCCCAGTCCTGACGCAGTATTAGTATTGCCACTAATACAAAAATAAACGAAATTATAAACCCTAGCATTATGTCTAAGGCTTCGCGGCTATTCCTTGTCATGTGCGGTTACATTTTGTCAATGAATGAAGAGTATCGCCGATTCTGTTGTTTTGTTTTTCCGGGTGTGCGTTTCATCCACAGCGCATGCTCACATCACTGCACGTTTACAAACTTCTTCTTCTTCTGTATTTTTTTTTTAAAGATGGTGGTTGGCAACCAAAAGGCGCATTACCGCCACAAACTGGACTGGAGTGTAAATCCAATTAACCTGCCAACTAACCCTTCACTTATTAAAAAATACAAAACAAAATAAAACCCACCACCCTATTCCACTACTTTGACCCTCTCTGAGCCTACACAAGGCCAACAGCCTAGGAGGACGGGACACTACCATTCAACACTCCCTATAACTCCCTAAATCTCGTAAACCCAAGTACTTCTCTGCAGCTGCCACCACAACACCTATCTTCTGTGATTTACGTTCCATTTCTGCGGTACAGTTGATAACCATGGCAATGAACGCTAAAAAGCCAACCTTACAGTAGCACATTTCATTCGTAGGCCTATCACTCTGTACTGGCAAAGGTCTACTATTCACACTTCTGATCCCCAGCAACATGGCACCTGGCACCTGGCCCCTGGCACCTGGCACCTGGCATCTGGCACCTGGCCCCTGTCCCCTGGCACTTGGCCCCTGACCCCTGGCACTTGGCCCCTGGCACCTGGCCCCTGGCCCCTGACCCCAGGCACTTGGCCCCTGGCACTTGGCACCTGGCACTTGGCCCCTGGCACTTGGCCCCTGGCACCTGGCCCCTGGCATCTGGCACCTGGCCCCTGTCCCCTGGCACCTGGCACTTGGCCCCTGACCCCTGGCACTTGGTCCCTGGCACCTGGCCCCTGGCCCCTGACCCCAGGCACTTGGCCCCTGGCACTTGGCCCCTGGGTCCTGGCAGTTACACTACTATTATCTCTCTAGCTTGATGGTGGAGAGACAGGAAGGGAGGGGTGGGAGGTGTAGAGAAAGAAAGAGAGGTGGATTGGATGAAAAGAGAGAGGGTGAAAGTGGGAAAGAGGGGAAGAGAGAGGGGGAGAAAGTGGGAGAGAGAGGAAGAGAGAAAGGGGAAAGAGAGGGATGAAGAAAGAGAAAGTACCTGAAACCTTGGATGGGTGGCCACCTGAAACATTGGTGGGTGGCCACCTGAAACCTTGGATGGGTGCCCACCTGAAACATTGGTGGGTGGCCACCTGAAACCTTGGATGGGTGCCCACCTGAAACATTGGTGGGTGCCCACCTGAAACCTTGGATGGGTGCCCACCTGAAACCTTGGATGGGTGGCCACCTGAAACCTTGGATGGGTGGCCACCTGAAACCTTGGATAGGTGCCCACCTGAAACCTTGGATGGGTGCCCACCTGAAACCTTGGATGGGTGGCCACCTGAAACCTTGGATGGGTGGCCACCTGAAACCTTGGATGGAAGCGTGGGCGACCAGCTGCTCTTTAACCTGTCTTGAATTGCGTGTGCAGCCAAACAGGACAGGATCCATCCAACTTAAAGTCACATAACTTGAGTCGGTCACGTCTACATTGTCTTCTGACAAATGGAATCATTTGAAAGAGTGCAGACGGCGCCGTCACGCTATCTGGCGTGAGACAAAATACCACATTTACTTATTTAACCTAAGCAACCTGACTGACTATGAAGGCTCTAGATTAGACCAGCCCCCTCTCTTCTCCCCACTGAATGAATAAGCCTCAGGCTGCCAATCGAACATTGAAATTACATCTGTTGATTTGTCACAAAGATGGAGCTCCACCGCTGGCTGCAGGGGAGATGAGGGGAAATTAGTCTGTCTGGGTGTCTGGTCTGGTCTGGGCTGATAACTGTGCGTGTGTGTGCGTGTGCGTGTGCGTGTGTGTGTGTGTGTGCGTGTGTGTGCGTGCGTGCGTGCGCGTGCGTGTGTGTGTGCGTGTGTGTGTGTGTGTCTTTCTGTGTGTCTGGGGTTATAACTAATGTGGATGTTTTGTTGATGTGTTGTTGTTTTCTTGAGGTTGTAGTGAGACTGTGGGAGTGTTGTGTGTTATTGTAGCAGCAGGGGGCAGTAGTGTTATTGTAGCATCAGGGGGCAGTAGTGTTATTGTAGCAGCAGGGGGCAGTAGTGTTATTGTAGCAGCAGGGGGCAGTAGTGTTATTGTAGCAGCAGGGGGCAGTAGTGTTATTGTAGCAGCAGGGGGCAGTAGTGTTATTGTAGCAGCAGGGGGCAGCAGTGTTATTGTAGCAGCAGGGGCAGTAGTGTTATTGTAGCAGCAGGGGGGCAGTAGTGTTATTGTAGCAGCAGGGGGCAGTAGTGTTATTGTAGCAGCAGGGGGCAGTAGTGTTATTGTAGCAGCAGGGGGCAGTAGTGTTCTTGTAGCAGCAGGGGCAGTAGTGTTATTGTAGCAGCAGGGGGCAGTAGTGTTATTGTAGCAGCAGGGGGCAGTAGTGTTATTGTAGCAGCAGGGGGACAGTAGTGTTATTGTAGCAGCAGGGGACAGTAGTGTTATTGTAGCAGCAGGGGGGCAGTAGTGTTATTGTAGCAGCAGGGGCAGTAGTGTTATTGTAGCAGCAGGGGGCAGTAGTGTTATTGTAGCAGCAGGGGGCAGTAGTGTTATTGTAGCAGCAGGGGGCAGTAGTGTTATTGTAGCAGCAGGGGGCAGTAGTGTTATTGTAGCAGCAGGGGGCAGTAGTGTTATTGTAGCAGCAGGGGGCAGTAGTGTTATTGTAGCAGCAGGGGGCAGTAGTGTTATTGTAGCAGCAGGGGGCAGTAGTGTTATTGTAGCAGCAGGGGGCAGTAGTGTTATTGTAGCAGCAGGGGCAGTAGTGTTATTGTAGCAGCAGGGGGCAGTAGTGTTATTGTAGCAGCAGGGGGCAGTAGTGTTATTGTAGCAGCAGGGGGGCAGTAGTGTTCTTGTAGCAGCAGGGGCAGTAGTGTTATTGTAGCAGCAGGGGGCAGTAGTGTTATTGTAGCAGCAGGGGCAGTAGTGTTATTGTAGCAGCAGGGGGCAGTAGTGTTATTGTAGCAGCAGGGGGCAGTAGTGTTATTGTAGCAGCAGGGGGCAGTAGTGTTATTGTAGCAGCAGGGGGCAGTAGTGTTATTGTAGCAGCAGGGGGCAGTAGTGTTATTGTAGCAGCAGGGGGCAGTAGTGTTATTGTAGCAGCAGGGGACAGTAGTGTTATTGTAGCAGCAGGGGGCAGTAGTGTTATTGTAGCAGCAGGGGGCAGCAGTGTTATTGTAGCAGCAGGGGGCAGTAGTGTTATTGTAGCAGCAGGGGGCAGTAGTGTTATTGGAGCAGCAGGGGGCAGTAGTGTTATTGTAGCAGCAGGGGGCAGTAGTGTTATTGTAGCAGCAGGGGGCAGTAGTGTTATTGTAGCAGCAAGGGGCAGTAGTGTTATTGTAGCAGCAGGGGGCAGTAGTGTTATTGTTAACACTTATTGTAGCAGCAGGGGGCAGTAGTGTTATTGTTAACACTTATTGTAGCAGCAGGGGGCAGTAGTACTTCTCACTAGCACACACACAGTCACACTGGGTACCATAGTGATTGGATGGCCTGAGATGCCATCAGCACACACACACATGCGCATTCGGAAGAGTATTTAGAATCTAAAATATATATTTTAAAAAATTATCATCAATCTACACACAATATCCCATAATGACAAAGCAAACATTTTGTTCAAATGTTTAAAAAATAACAAACGTACATATCACATATCACATTTACATAAATATTCAGACCCTTTACTCAGTACTTTGTTGAAGCACCTTTGGCAGTGACTACAGCCTCAAGTCTTCTTGGGTATGATGCTACAAGCTTGGCACACCTGTATTTGGGGAGTTTATTCCATTCTTCTCTGCAAATCCTCTCAAGATCTGTCAGGATGAATGGGGAGCGTTGCTGCACAGCTATTTTCAGGTCTCTCCAGAGATGTTCAATCGAGTTCAAGTCCGGGCTCTGGCTGGGACTTGTCCCGAAGCCATTCCTGCATTGTCTTGACTGTGTGCTTAGGGTCGTTGTCCTGTTGGGAGGTGAACCTTCACCCCAGTCTGAGGTCCTGAGCGTTCTGGAGCAGGTTTTCATCAAGGATCTCTCTGTACTTTGCTCTGTTCATCTTTCCCTTGATCCTGACTAGTCTCCCAGTCCCTACTGCTGAAAAATATTCCCACAGCATGATGCTACCACCACAATGCTTCACCGTAGGGATGGTATTGTCCAGGTGATGAGCAGTGCCTGGTTTCCTCCAGATGTGACGCTTGGCATTCAGGCCAAAGAGTTCAATCTTGTTCTGGTCTGACAGTCCTTTAGGTGCCTTTTGGCAAACTCCAAGTGGGCTGTCATGTGCCTTTTACTGAGGAGTGGCTTCTGCTTGGCCACTCTACCATAAATGCCTGATTGGTGGAGTGCTGCAGAGATGGTTGTCTTTCTGGAAGGTTCTCCCATCTCCACAGAGGAACTCTGGAGCTCTGTCAGAGTGACCATCAGGTTCTTGGTCACCTCCCTGACCAAGGCCCTTCTCCCCCGATTGGTCGGATGTTGTTCCTGCTGTGACGATTAGAACTTATCCAAACCAATAACTGTGGATAGATGGCAGTAAAACTGAAAGCGCGAACCAGCACATTTAATCATGGCAAGGTGACTGGGAACAGACCAGCTATGACCTCCGTAAGCCAATCAAACAGGCTAAACTACAGTACAGGGACAAAGTGGAGTCCCAATTCAACGGCTCAGACATGAGACTCCAGACAATCACATATTATTAAGGGAAAGCCAGCCACATCGTGGACACCGACACCTTGTTCCCGGACAAGCTAAACACCTTCTTCGCCAGCTTTGAGAAAAACAAGGACTGTATGTTCTCATTCTCCGTGGCTGACGTGAGTAAGTCCTGTAAGCTTCTTAACCCTCGCAAGGTTGCCGGCCCAGACGGTGTTTCAAGCCGCGTCCTCAGAGCCACCCGAGCAATGGCCTGTTCACCTAGAAGCTTCCATCTAGAAGGCAGGGACAGTACAGCTGCATCAAAGCTGGGACCGAGAGAATGAAAAACAGCTTCTGTCTCAAGGCCATCAGACTGTTAAAGAGTCACCACTAGCTGGCCTCCGCCCAGTACCCTGCCCTGAACCTTAGACACTGTTACTAGCTGGCTACCACCCGGTACTCTATCCTGCTCCTTAGAGAGTGCTGCTCTACACTGAACAAAAATATAAACGCAACGTGCAACAATTTCAAAGATTTTACTGAGTTACAGTTCATTAAAGGAAATCAGTCAATTTAAATATTTCATTAGGCCCTAATCTGTGGATTTCACATGACTGGGAACACAGATATGCATCTGTTGGTCACAGATACCTTTAAAAAAAAAAATAGGTAGGGGCGTGGATCAGAAAACCAGTCAGTATCTGGTGTGACCACCATTTGCCTCATGCAGCGCGACACATCTCCTTCACATAGAGTTGATCAGGCTGTTGATTGTGGCCTGTGGAATGTTGTCCCACTCTTCTTCAATGGCTGTGGGAAGTTACTGGATATTGGCGGGAACTGGAAAACGCTGTCGCGTTCCATTGTGGGCTGCAGGTAGCCTAGCGGTTAAGAGCGTTGGGCCAGTAACCGACAGGTCGCTGGTTTGAATCCCTGAGCTGTCTAGTTGAAAAATTAGTTGATGTGCCCTTGAGCAAAGCACTTAATCCTAAATACTCCTGTAAGTCGCTCTGGATAAGTGCGTCTGCTAAATGACTGAAATGTAAATGTACACGTTGATCCAAACATGCTCAATTGGTGACATGTTTGGGGAGTATGCGGGCCATGGAAGAACTGGGACATTTTCAGCTTCCGGGAATTGTGTACAGATCCTTGGGCTGTGCATTATTATGCTAAAACATGAGGTGATGGCGGCGGATGAATGGCACGGCAATGGGCATCAGGATCTCGTAACGGTATCTCTGTGCATTAAAATTGCAATCGATAAAATGTGATTGTGTTCGTTGTCCGTAGTTTATGCCTGCCTGCCTGCCTGCCCATACCATAACCCCACCACCACCATGGGGCACTCTGTTCACAATGTTCACATCAGCAAACAGCTCGCCCACACGGCATACACGTGGTCTGCGGTTGTGAGGCCGGTTGGACATACTGACAAATTCTCTAAAACGATGTTGGAGGTGGCTTATGGTAGAGAAATTAACATTAAATTCTCTGGCAATAGCTCTGGTGGACATTCCTGCAGTCAGCATACCAATTGCACGATCCTTCAAAACTTGAGACATCTGTGGCATTGTGCGGTGTGACAAAACTTTTTAGAGTGGCCTTTTATTGTCCCTAGCACAAGGCGTACCTGTGTAATGATCATGCTGTTTAATCAGCTTCTTGATATGCCACACCTGTTAGGTGGATGGATTATATTGGCAAAGGAGAAATGCTCGCTAACAGGGATGTAAACAAATTTGTGCACAACATTTGAGAGAAACATGGGTCCAACACTTTACATGTTGAGTTTATATTTTTGTTCATTGTACATCTCCCAGTCCCTGCCGCTGAAAAACATCCCCACAGCATGATGCTGCCACCACCATGCTTCACTGTAGGGATGGTGCCAGGTTTCCTCCAGACGTGACGCTTGGCATTCAGGCCAAAGAGTTCAATCTTGGTTTCATCAGACCAGAGAATCTTGTTTCTCATGGTCTGAGTCCTTTAGGTGCCTTTTGGCAAACTTCAAGCGGGCTGTCATGTGCCTTTTACTGAGGAGTTGCTTCCGTCTGCCCACTCTACCATAAAGGCCTGATTGGTGGAGTGCTGCAGAGATGGTTGTCCTTCTGGAAGGTTCTCCCATCTCCACAGAGGAACTCTAGAGCTCTGTCAGAATGACCATCAGGTTCTTGGTCACCTCCCTGACTTCTTCCATTTAAGAATGATGGAGGCCACTGTGTTCTTGGGGACCTTCAATGCTGCAGAAATGTTTTGGTACCCTTCCCCAGATCTGTGCCTCGACACAATCCTGTCTCGGAGCTCTACGGACAATTCCTTTGACCTCATGGCTTGGTTTTTGCTCTGACATGCACTGTCAACTGTGCGACCTTACATAGACAGGTGTGACAGTCTCCTGAGTGGCGCAGTGCTAGCTGTGCATCCAGGCTCTGTCGTAGCCGGCCGTGACCGGGAGACCCATGGGGCGGCGCGCAATTGGCCCAGCGTCGTCCAGGGTAGGGGAGGGAATGGCCGGCAGGGATGTAGCTCAGTTGATAGAGCATGGTGTTTGCAACACCAGGGTTGTGGGTTCGATTCCCACAGGGGGTATGAAAAAAATAAAAAAAATAATGTAAGTTGCTCTGGATAAGAGCGTCTGCTAAATGACGTAAATGTAAATGTAAATGTGTGTGCCTTTCCAAATAATGTCCAATCAATTGAATTTACCACAGGTGGACTCCAATCAAGTTGTAGAAACATCTCAAGGATGATCAATGGAAACAGGATGCACCTGAGCTCAATTTTTGAGTCTCATAGCGAAGGGTCTGAATACTTATGTAAATAAGGTATTTATGTTTTTTTAAATGTCTGAAAACCTGTTTTCGCTTTGTCATTATGGGGCATTGTGTGTAGATTTTAGAATATGGCTGTAATGTAACAAAATGTGGAAAAAGTCAAGGGGTCTGAATACTTTCCAAAGGCACTGTATATATATGTATTCCGGACTCTGACATTGCTTGTTCTGATATTTTTTTATTTTTTCATTTCTTTATATTTACTTTCTGGATTATGTGTGTATTGTTTATTTGTTGTAGCTAGAAACACAAGCATTACTGTACTGTTGGAGCTAGAAACACAATCATTACTGCACTGTTGGAGCTAGAAACACAAGCATTACTGTACTGTTGGAGCTAGAAACACAAGCATTACTGTACTGTTGGAGCTAGAAACACAATCATTACTGCACTGTTGGAGCTAGAAACACAAGCATTACTGTACTGTTGGAGCTAGAAACACAATCATTACTGCACTGTTGGAGCTAGAAACACAATCATTACTGTACTGTTGGAGCTAGAAACACAATCATTACTGCACTGTTGGAGCTAGAAACACAATCATTACTGTACTGTTGGAGCTAGAAACACAATCATTACTGCCCTGTTGGAGCTAGAAACACAAGCATTACTGCACTGTTGGAGCTAGAAACACAAGCATTTCGCTGCACCTGCGATAACATCTCCAAATCTGTGTACGTGACCAGTAAACTTAGATTTGATTTGACACAGACACACACACACACACACACACACACGTACACACGTTTCTCTGAGGTGAATAAAAGTCTGTCCATCCATCCATGTATCATCATCCCACAGAAAATGACTTGTTTTTTTTACAAACACTCACAAACACCTACATGTCTGTTTTCTTCCTATCTAACGCTGACTCGCCCTCCATCGCTGAACTGGTGGGCAGTGAAGTGAAGTGTTCTGGGAATGAACAGAGGCGTCAGAGGGCCTTGTCTCACATATTGCTCACTATTTCTGCATCCCAAATGGCACACTTTGTAGAGTATTACTTTTGACCAAAGCCTCTATTAGGGCATTATTTGGGATGCAGACTATGCTATGTTTACAGTATGTTTTGAAAGAGCTGAAGGAACGCTTGCTCTGGTGAACTGTGATGTCAGGCTACCTTGCCCTTGTCAGAACCACAACATGGCTGGCACAGGTTGGCTCTCCAGCACCTCAGACAAAGCAGCCAACGGGAGTTATTTTAGCCTTAGTGTGGCCCAACCACAGAGATAGATAGAGGACTCATCTTTATATCTGTGCCATTATAGCTGATTGTTGAGTTGCCTGGCTTTTTGCCTGGCCTTTCTGTCACGTGAATTTCTATCTCTAATTCAACCTAAGCTTGAATCATTACCAGAGGTTGTAAAGCTCTGGTTTTAATCATCAATGATTCAAGGTCCACAATCCACAAGTAATTATCGGTAAATTTTATTCAAGGAGAGCTCTGGTCAAAAACACAAACATACTGTTTTTATACCCCTTGACAAACAAAGGCACTATGCTCCTCCCACCTTTAGGTGGCTTTCTTAAAACAGTTCCCGCCTTCTTCTTTACCCTTGAATGTTTAGTAATGTTAGTGGGTTGACACTACATGATAATTCGAATATCGTATACACATTTCTACTGTATTTGGGGTGAAATCTTTTAGTCATTATTTTTAATACACAAATTCATCTATCACTTTCGCAATATTTTCGAAATACAATCGCCGGGGGGAAAACATACTGCTGCTGAAAAGAGAAGGCTGTAATCTGTCTGTAGTTGACTTCCAAAATCAACTCCCCCCAGCACCCAGCAGCCACAACTCTAAACATCTTCCACAGGCCTTCCCACGGCTATACCTATCGTGTTTATTAACATCCCGAGTGGCGCAGTGATGGGCTGCTGCGCCACTAGAGATCCTGGTTCGAATCCAGGCTCTGTCGTAGCCAGCCGTGACCGGGAGACCCATGGGGCGGCGCACAATTTGTCCAGGGTAAGGGAGGGATTGTCCGGCAGGGATGGAGCTCAGTTGATAGAGCATGGCGTTAGCAACGCCAGGGTTGTGGGTTTTGATTCCCACGGGGGGCCAGTATGAAAAACATAATGTATGCACTAACTGTAAGTCGCTCTGGATAAGAGCGTCTACTAAAATGTAAATGTGTTTTTAATAGGCCTATATATGGATCAAATGGGTTCAGGGTAGGCCTATCACAATATCAGAACATGCAAGGGAGATTGACAGTTATTTTGTGTTTCTTCCATTTGCGAATAATCGCACCAACTGTTGTCACCTTCTCACCAAGCTGCTTGGCGATGGTCGTGTAGCCCATTCCTGCCTTGTGTAGGTCTACAATCTTGTCCCTGACATCCTTGGAAAGCTCTTTGGTCTTGGCCATGGTGGAGAGTTTGGAATCTGATTGATTGATTGCTTCTGTGGACAGTTGTCTTTTATACAGGTAACAAGCTGAGATTAGGAGCACTCCTTTTAAGAGTGTGCTCCTAATCTCAGCTCGTTAGCTGTATAAAAGACACCTGGGAGCCAGAAATCTTTCTGATTGAGAGGGGATCAAATACTTATTTCCCTCATTAAAATGCAAATCAATGTATAAAATTTTGGACATTCGTTTTTCTGGATTTCTTTGTTGTTATTCTGTCTCTCACTGTTCAAATAAACCTATGATGTTTTGGGGCTGTCGCTGGGCAACACGGACTTTCAACTCCATCCAAAGATTTTGTTATGATTTAACTGGATAAGAACCCAAATGCAGACAAGTACACGAAGCCAGAGAAGTATTAACAGGTTTATTTACAATGTTCAAAGTCCAGGTTTCCAAATATAGGGGAAGAGCAAGTCCAGGTTACAGGGAGGGTAACAGATCCAGATCAGGGCAGGTGTGGTACCGTAATGTCCTAGTGTCCGTGATGAGTCCAAAAGAGAGGTCCGGTAGTGGAGAGCAGGATGGTGGTGGCAGGAGTGAAGCGGAGGCAGGAGTCAGGTTCCAAATATATGGTCGTCTTGACTATGATCTGACGATGAGTGGTAAGTTTGACCGGGTCTTAAAGGCTGAGGTGATTATGGTGAATGAGCTGCAGCTGGAACCCTGACTCCCGCACACCAGACTTCACTCCTGCAATCAAGGACAGACAGAGGGGAGGGAGAGAGCAGAGAGAGCTACCTAGCAGCAGTAGGCCTAACAGTACCCCCCCCTCTACGGACGCCACCTGGCGGCCGACGGGGTTTATCGGGATGTAACCTATGAAACTCTCGGACCAGAGCAGGATCCACAATGAAGCTCCTGGGCACCCAGGAACGTTCCTCGGGACCATAACCCTCCCAATCCACCAGGTACTGGAAACCACGACCTCGGCGGCGAACATCCAGAAGTCGCCGGACAGTGTAGACCGGACCCCCACCCACGATCCTGGGCGGAGGAAGGGAGAAGAGAGGGCGGACACAGAGGGCTAACCGACACAGGCTTAATCTGGGAAACATGAAAGGTGGAATGAACCCGTAGGGAGGCAGGAAGCTGTAGCTTAACCGCGCAGGGGTTAACAATAGACAGTATCTTGAACGGTCCTATAAAACGAGGCGCCATCTTCTTAGACTCCACCTTCAATGGAAGGTCCCGTGACTTCAGCCATACCTCTTGACCAGGAGAGTAACCGGGAGCCTGGGACCGGTGACTGTTGGCTTGCCTCTGCATGTACGCCGAAGCTCGGGACAGAGCTACCCTGGCCTTCCTCCAGACCTTGAAGCAGCGGCGCATGTGGGACTGCACCGAGGGTACCGCCAGTTCCCTCTCTTGGGAAGGGAACAGGGGAGGTTGATAACCCAGAGCACACAGAAAAGGAGACAAACCAGAGGAAGCGTTAGTCAAGGTGTTATGAGCATATTCCACCCAGGGGAGCATGGAGCTCCATGACCCAGGGTTAGACCCAGTGACACAGCGAAGAGCGGTCTCCATCTCCTGGTTCGCTCTCTCGGCTTGCCCGTTGGTCTGGGGGGTGATATCCAGAGGACAGGCTGGATGTAATGCCCAAAGCTTTACAGAAAGCTTTCCACACCTGGGAGACAAACTGGGGACCCCTGTCAGAGACAATATCCGTGGGTAGACCATGAGAGCGGAACACATGTTCAACCAAAATATCAGCCGTCTCTCTGGCAGTGGGCAGTTTAGGTAGGGCCAAAAAATGAGCGAACTTAGAAAAACGATCAATCACCGTAAGAATGACAGTCTTACCAGACGAGGGGGGAAGTCCAGTGACAAAATCCATAGCGATATGCGACCAGGGCCGGCTGGGTATAGGTAGAGGTCGTAGATGACCAGCGCTGGCCTGGGTGGAGTTTTTACTTCGTGCACATACCGTACAAGCAGCAATGAAGGCTCGAGTGTCCGCCTCCATCGTGGTCCACCAGAACTTCCGTCGCACAAAGTCAAGGGTCCGCGAAACTCCAGGGTGACAGGTAAGGGGAGACGAGTGAGCCCACTGAAGTACCTGGGAGCGAGCAGACTCAGGGACAAACATCCGGTTAGGAGGACCCCTCCCAGGGTCAGCTTGATGATGTTGAGCCTGTCTAACAATCCCCTCGATGTCACATGTGATGACTGCAATACTGCAGGTAGGAGGCAAAATGGGTTCAGGGTTACTACCAGTATCAACAGCCGAATGAACACGAGACAGGGCGTCAGGCTTGACGTTCGTGACCCAGGACGGTAAGACAGAGAAAAATTGAATCTCCCAAAAAATAGTGCCCACCTGGCTTGACGGGGGTTGAGCTGCTTTGCTGACTGGAGGTAAGCCAGATTCTTATGATCCGTCCAAACGATGAAGGGTTGTTCCGCCCCCCTCCAACCAATGTCGCCACTCCTCGAGAGCCAGCTTAACGGCGAGCAGTTCACGATTGCCAACATCATAATTCCTCTCTGCCTGAGAAAGTTTCCTTGAGAGAAAAGCACAGGGATGCAGTTTGTTATCTTCAGGAGAACGTTGTGACAACACTGCACCTACCCCAGTGTCGGATGCATCCACCTCCACGACAAACTGGCGGTCGGGGTCCGGCTGCATCAGAATGGGAGCCGAGGCGAAGCGATGTTTCAGTTCTTCGAACGCTGATTCGGCCCCTTCATTCCAAGCGAACGGTCGTGGAAATGGAGGTGAGAGCGGTGAGTGGTGCCGCAATGCGGCTGTAGTCCTTGATGAACCTCCTATAGAAGTTCGCAAACCCCAGGAATCGTTGAAGTTGTTTGCGGGTAGAGGGAGCTGGCCAGTCCGTGACAGCAGAGATCTTAGCTGGGTCCATCCGCAACTCCCCCTGAGCTATGATGTAACCCAAAAAGAGGTCTCAGACACATGAAATTCACATTTCTCCATCTTCACAAACAGTTTGTTCTCCAACAACCTTTGCAACACCTGGCGCACATGCAGTTCATGTTCCTGGGAGGACTCTGAGAAAATCAAGATATCATCCAGATAGACAAAAACAAACCGATTCAACATGTCCCGAAGGACATCATTGACTAGTGCCTGAAAAACAGCAGGGGCATTGGACAACCCAAAAGGCATAACCAGATACTCAAAATGTCCCAAGGGTGTGTTGAAGGCAGTCTTCCATTCATCACCCTTACGAATGCGCACCAGGTGATACGCATTTCGTAGATCCAGTTTCGTAAAGATGGTAGCACCATGAAGGAGGGGAAAAGCAGAATTAATCAAAGGCAGAGAATACTTGTTCTTAATGGTGATGTTGTTAAGACCACGGTAATCAATACAGGGTCTGAGGGTCTTATCCTTCTTAGCAACAAAAAAGAATCCCGCTCCTACAGGTGACGAGGAAGGACGCATAATACCTGCCGCCAAGGAGTCCCGAATGTAGTTCTCCATAGCCTCCGTCTCCGGCCGGGAGAGATTGTACAGGCGACTGCTGGGGAGCGGGGCTCCTGGCTGGAGGTCAATGGCGCAGTCGTAAGGCCGGTGAGGAGGAAGAGAGGTAGCTCTGTGTTTGCAGAAAACGGATGCCAGGTCATGATACACGTCAGGGACAGCAGAGAGATCCATGGACTCCAGTGGAGGTTGAGGCACAGTACTGGCAGGAGTCTGAGCAGAACACAAACAATTCACATGACAAAATGTGCTCCATGAAACAATGTTACCTGTCACCCAATCAATGTGTGGATTGTGTCTTATGAGCCAGGGAATACCAAGGACCAGGGGTGTCTGTGGCAGTCGATAATATGGAATTGAATGTTCTCCTGATGATTTCCCGACACTCTAAGACAAACAGGAACAGTTTGATGGGTAATACGGGTCAACAATTGTCCATTTAGACCCTTAGCCTGCAGCGGACAGTCCATAGGAACAGTCTCCAAATCCATTTGTTGAGCCCACTCTCTATCCAAAAAGCTTTGGCCGGCACCAGAGTCAATCAGCGCACTAACAGAGAAATTCTGGGACTGCCACTGGAGGGATGCCTGGAGCAGAATGCGGGGAGAAGAGGAAGAATCCGCTGCTCGGCTCACCAAAACTTCTCCCATTAATGATGAGCCGGCCCTTTTCCCGGACGAACTGGGCAGGAAGGAACGAAATGACCAGCTTCTCCACAATACAGGCAGACCCGAGCCTGAATACGACGTGCACGCTCCTCTGAGGACAACCGTGCACGACCCACCTCCATGGCTTCGGGTTCAGTGCTCCTCGTATCGACTCGGGAAGACACGGCTTTCTCCGTAGGGAAGATGCAGGGAGGAGTTTGTTGATGACAGACAGGTTGCTTGGAACTAACACTCCTCTCCCGGCGGCGCTCCCGAATCCGATTATCCAACCTGATAGTGAGTGAAATAAGATTATCCAGCGTAGCCGATTCATCATATGACACCAATTCATCTTTTTAAAGTCTCAGACAAAGCATTGATGAACACTCCTTGTAATGCCTCGTCATTCCAACCACTCACTGCTGCTAAAGTCCGAAACTCCACTGCCATCTCCGCCACACTACGAGCCCCCTGTCGAAGAGAAAACAACCGTTTCGCAGCCTCCTTGCCTCGTACGGGGTGGTCAAAAACCTTCCTCATCTCCGTGGTGAAGGCAACGTAAGCGTTGCTAATGTCCGACTGACTCTCCCAGACCGCGGATCCCCAGGCACGAGCGGAACCGCTAGTAGAGTTAATAAGGTAGGCAATACGGGCTCTTTCTGAGGCGTAGGTGAGGGGCTGTTGTTCAAACACTAACGAGCATTGAGTCAAAAATCGCCACAGGTTCCCATGTTCCCGTCATAGCGCTCTGGAGCAGGAACAAAAGGCTCTCTGATCTGGGCTGAAGGGGTAGTAAGGGCAGACACTTGATTGGTGAGTAATTGAACCTGATTAAGCAGCACCTGACTGTCCTCAGCAATCGTCTTAAACAGGGTATCATGTTGGCCAAGTAAAATGCCCTGATTGGCTATGGCAGTCCAAATTTCAGTGCACTCTGGGGTGGTATCCGAGCTACTGTCTGCTGGGTTCATGTTGGTCAGATCATACTGTTATGATTTAACTGGATAAGAACCCAAATGCAGACAAGTACACGAAGCCAGAGAAGTATTAACAGGTTTATTTACAATGTTCAAAGTCCAGGTTTCCAAATATAGGGGAAGAGCAAGTCCAGGTTACAGGGAGGGTAACAGATCCAGATCAGGGCAGGTGTGGTACCGTAATGTCCTAGTGTCCGTGATGAGTCCAAAAGAGAGGTCCGGTAGTGGAGAGCAGGATGGTGGTGGCAGGAGTGAAGCGGAGGCAGGAGTCAGGTTCCAAATATATGGTCGTCTTGACTATGATCTGACGATGAGTGGTAAGTTTGACCGGGTCTTAAAGGCTGAGGTGATTATGGTGAATGAGCTGCAGCTGGAACCCTGACTCCCGCACACCAGACTTCACTCCTGCAATCAAGGACAGACAGAGGGGAGGGAGAGAGCAGAGAGAGCTACCTAGCAGCAGTAGGCCTAACAGATTTTCTATGGGGTTGAGATCTGGAGACTGGCTAGGCCACTCCAGGACCTTGAAATGCTTCTTACGAAGCCACTCCTTCGTTGCCTGGGCGGTGTGTTTGGGATCATTGTCATGCTGAAAGACCCAGCCACGTTTCATCTTCAAAGCCCTTGCTGATGGAAGGAGGTTTTCACTCAAAATCTCACGATACATGACCCCATTCATTCTTTCCTTTACACGGATCAGTTGTCCTGGTCCCTTTGCAGAAAAACAGCCCCAAAGCATGATGTTTCCACCCCCATGCTTCACAGTAGGTATGGTGTTCTTTGGATGCAACTCAGCATTCTTTGTCCTCCAAACACGACGAGTTGAGTTTTTACCAAAAAGTTATATTTTGGTTTCATCTGACCATATGACATTCTCCCAATCCTCTTCTGGATCATCCAAATGCACTCTAGCAAACTTCAGACGGGCCTGGACATGTACTGGCTTAAGCAGGGGGACACGTCTGGCACTGCAGGATTTGAGTCCCTGGCGGCATAGTGTGTTACTGATGGTAGGCTTTGTTACTTTGGTCCCAGCTCTCTGCAGGTCATTCACTAGGTCCCCCCGTGTGGTTCTGGGATTTTTGCTCACCGTTCTTGTGATCATTGCGACCCCACGGGGTGAGATCTTGCGTGGAGCCATAGCTCCAGGGAGATTATCAGTGGTCTTGTATGTCTTCCATTTCCTAATAATTGCTCCCACAGTTGATTTCTTCAAACCAAGCTGCTAACCTATTGCAGATTCAGTCTTCCCAGCCTGGTGCAGGTCTACAATTTTGTTTCTGGTGTCCTTTGACAGCTCTTTGGTCTTGGCCATAGTGGAGTTTGGAGTGTGACTGTTTGAGGTTGTGGACAGGTGTCTTTTATACTGATAACAAGTTCAAACAGGTGCCATTAATACAGGTAATGAGTGGAGGACAGAGGAGCCTCTTAAAGAAGAAGTTACAGGTCTGTGAGAGCCAGAAATCTTGCTTGTTTGTAGGTGACCAAATACTTATTTTCCACCATAATTTGCAAATAAATTCATTAAAAATCCTACAATGTGATTTTCTGGAGGAAAAAAATGCTCAATTTGTCTGTCATAGTTGTCGTGTACCTATGATGAAAATTACAGGCCTCTCTCATCTTTTTAAGTGGGAGAACATGCACAATTGGTGGCTGACTAAATACTTTTTTTCCCCACTGTACATGTTATGGACACAGTCAATTTTACAATAATTCTATTTTGTTTGTTTTTTCTCCTGAACTTCTTCTACTCTCAACCTCTCTGATCATTTTCATGATGTCCATCCGGTTTGCTTCTATATGCCATATCTTTCTAACTGTGCTCTTTCACAAAAGCTCACAACCTACAACCTATATACTTATTTTGGACACAGTATGCTTACATTATTAGTTATCTTGTTATTAGTTAGTTGTTATTTGTCCCATCCTTCAACTCCATTCAACACCTCCCATCTATCTCTTAACACCATCCATATAGGATTTCTATTTGCCATATATTTTTCAACTGTACTGTGATGTTTTACAGAAGTTCTGAACCTTTCTATTCTCATTGTTTCTACAGATTGTAAATTGAAAATAAACATTTTTGCTAAAAATATTATTATATTATTGATCGATTGACTATGAGTTTTCAGATCACCCAGTAATGCTATCTGCAAGGTTAGCTCCAGGTAAATATTGCAATCCTTTAGCCATTCCTGGACCTGTGTCCAAAAACAAGCTACAAATGGACAGTACCAAAACAAATGATCTAATGATTATTTGAGCTGTTCTTGCCATAATACGGACTTGGTCATTTACCAAATATGGCTATCTTCTGTATACCAACCCTAACTTGTCACAACAGAACTGATTGGCTCAAATGCATTAAGAAGGAAAGAAATTCCACAAATTAACTCTTAACAAGGCACACCTGTTAATTGAAATGCATTCCAGGTGACTACCTCATGAAGCTGGTTGAGAGAATGCCAAGAGTGTACAAAGCTGTCATCAAGGCAAAGGGTGGCTACTTTGAAAATCTCAAATATAAAATATATTTTGATTTGTTTAACTCTTTTTTGGTTACTAATGATTCCATATGTGTTATTTCATAGTTTTGATGTCTTCACTATTATTCTACAATGTAGAAAATAGTAAAAATAAAGAAAAACCCTTGAATGAGTAGGTGTGTCCAAACCTTCGACTGGAATTGTATATACAGTGGGGAGAATTTGATACACTGCCGATTTTGCAGGTTTTCCTACTTACAAAGCATGTAGAGGTCTGTAATTTTTATCATAGGTACACTTCAACTGTGAGAGACGGAATCTAAAACAAAAATCCAGAAAATCACATTGTATGATTTTTAAGTAATTAATTTGCATTTTATTGCATGACATAAGTATTTGATCACCTACCAACCAGTAAGAATTCCGGCTCTCACAGACCTGTTAGTTTTTCTTTAAGAAGCCCTCCTGTTCTTCACTCATTACCTGTATTAACTGCACCTGTTTGAACTCGTTACCTGTATAAAAGACACCTGTCCACACACTCAATCAAACAGACTCCAACCTCTCCACAATGGCCAAGACCAGAGAGCTGTGTAAGGACATCAGGGATAAAATTGTAGACCTGTACAAGGCTGGGATGGGCTACAGGACAATAGGCAAGCAGCTTGGTGAGAAGGCAACAACTGTTGGCGCAATTATTAGAAAATGGAAGAAGTTCAAGATGACGGTCAATCACCCTCGTCTGGGGCTCCATGCAAGATCTCACCTCGTGGGGCATCAATGATCATGAGGAAGGTGAGGGATCAGCCAAGAACTGCCCAAAATAGAGCTTTTTGGTCTAAACTCCACTTGCCGTGTTTGGAGGAAGAAGAAGAATGAGTACAACCCCAAGAACACCATCCCAACCGTGAAGCATGGAGGTGGAAACATCATTCTTTGGGGATGCTTTTCGGCAAAGGGGACAGGACGACTGCACCATATTGAGGGGAGGATGGATGGGGCCATGTATCGCGAGATCTTGGCCAACAACCTCCTTCCCTCAGTAAGAGCATTGAAGATGGGTCGTGGCTGGGTCTTCCAGCATGACAACGACCCGAAACACACAGCCAGGGCAACTAAGGAGTGGCTCCGTAAGAAGCATCTCAAGGTCCTGGACTGGCCTAGCCAGTCTCCAGACCTGAACCCAATAGAACATCTTTGGAGGGAGCTGAAAGTCCGTATTGCCCAGCGACAGCCCCGAAACCTGAAGGATCTGGAGAAGGTCTGTATGGAGGAGTGGGCCAAAATCCCTGCTGCAGTGTGTGCAAACCTGGTCAAGACCTACAGGAAACGTATGATCTCTGTAATTGCAAACAAAGGTTTCTGTACCAAATCTTAAGTTCTACTTTTCTGATGTATCAAATACTTATGTCATGCAATAAAATGCTATTTAATTACTTAAAAATCATACAATGTGATTTTCTGGATTTTTGTTTTAGATTCCGTCTCTCACAGTTGA
Source organism: Coregonus clupeaformis (assembly GCF_020615455.1). Lineage (NCBI taxonomy): Eukaryota > Metazoa > Chordata > Actinopteri > Salmoniformes > Salmonidae > Coregonus > Coregonus clupeaformis. Next base: position 11,158,554 of record NC_059204.1, on the reverse strand, counting down.
AGTGTACCTATGATAAAAATTACAGACCTCTACATGCTTTGTAAGTAGGAAAACCTGCAAAATCGGCAGTGTATCAAATACTTGTTCTCCCCACTGTATATACTGTATATATATATATACACACAGTATATAAACCCATTAAAATACAAAAACACAGTCATGGGAAGCACAAATAAAACATCACCAATCACCCAAAGAAACATTCCTCCACAAATAAGTCCCCAATCAATACTTTGCATTTCCCAAACGGAACCAGAACATCAAGATATAATGTATTTAGAATTTTGTTCCAGCAACACTTTGCATTAAAACTAATGCTGTGTGAGTGAAGAGGCCAGCATGTATTATTATTATTATTATTATATTTTATACATTATTAGGTTATGTTGAAGACAGGGATCGACCACCAGAATCATGATACTCGCAATGTAGAAAGTGTAATCCTTTTTGATCTATCATCAAGATTTAGAGCTTAGCTACTCAATGTTTCCATCTTCAACTTTTCTCAGGATAGTAATTCTTAGAAACTATTCTGTCATATATCTTCTAGGTATTTACACTTGGCCCTAGGCCTACTCCGTGACCTAGATGGTTATCAATATTATGAAGGACTCCTTTTGGTATGTGGGCTGCTGTTGTATGCACTGATGTTTTCGTAATTACTATCTATTATCATGTGTAGCTGAGCGAACCTCATCTCTGCTCCACTCTGCTGTGGGCTTGAACAGAGGGGCGGAGGGGTAAAGGGGCGGCAGGCAAGCAGTGTGGAGGGAGGAGAAGTTGGAGAGATGGGCAGGAGGGGGATCTGGGGGTGGTGGGAGTGGAGGGGATCTGGGGGTGTTTGGAGTGGAGGGGATTACGGCCTTGGAAGAGGCATGATCAAAATGCTAATATCTGATTGTCAGAGCGGATGAGGGTTTACCTGCATAGGAAAATAATTACTAGGATAGACATTTGCATTCAGGTCCATGTTCTGTCATGGGTTTATTTAGTTGATTCTATGTTTATTTCTATGTTTACCTGGCCAGGCTGCTAAGAACATGAGTGATGTCATCAGTGTACAGATATGAGATTTGGAGAGGGCAGTTCTCCTTTACATTCAGCAAGCTGTAAAAGACAGTCTTTTATAAAGAAAGTCACAAAAGAAAGTACGTCTAAAACCTCAGTGACCTTGCTGTTTTAAAACGTTATATAACTCCTTTCTCCTTACTCATCCTCCTCTCTCTCTCTCTCTCTCTCTCTCTCTCTCTCTCTCTCTCTCTCTCTCTCTGTCTCTCTATCTCTCTGTCTCTCTCTGTCTCTCTCTCTCTCTCTCTCGCTCTGTGTGTGTCTCTCTCTCTCTCTCGCTCTCTGTCTCTCTCTCTCTCTCTCTCTCTCACTTTTCCTTTCTCTTTTTTTTATTGTGCAGGCTCTAAAGAACATCACAGCCATCAGCCTGGCTATCAGTTACCCCAATAAATCCACTAAGCTGCCCAACGCATCCCTCTGAGTACGGAGAGAGAGACGGAACAACAGAGAGAGACGGAATGGAGAGAGAGACGGAACAATGGAGAGAGAGACGGAACAATGGAGAGAGAGACGGAACAATGGAGAGAGAGACGGAACAATGGAGAGAGAGAAACAGAACAATGGAGATAGAGAGGGAACAATGGAGATAGAGAGGGAACAATGGAGATAGAGACGGAACAATGGAGAGAGAGACGGAACAATGGAGAGAGAGACGGAACAATGGAGAGCGAGAGGGAATAATGGAGAGAGAGACGGAACAATGGAGAGAGCGAAACAGAACAATGGAGATAGAGAGGGAACAATGGAGATAGAGACGGAACAATGGAGAGAGAGACGGAACAATGGAGAGAGAGACGGAACAATGGAGAGAGAGACGGAACAATGGAGAGAGAGAGGGAACAATGGAGAGAGAGAGGGAACAATGGAGAGAGAGAAACAGAACAATGGAGAGAGAGACGGAACAATGGAGAGAGAGACGGAACAATGGAGAGAGAGACGGAACAATGGAGAGAGAGACGGAACAATGGAGAGAGAGAGGGAACACCGGAGAGAGAGACAGAACAATGGAGAGAGAGAAACAGAACAATGGAGATAGAGAGGGAACAACGGAGAGAGAGGGAACAATGGAGAGAGAGACGGAACAATGGAGAGAGAGACGGAACAATGGAGAGAGAGACGGAACAATGGAGAGAGAGAGGGAACAATGGAGAGAGAGAGGGAACAATGGAGAGAGAGAAACAGAACAATGGAGAGAGAGACGGAACAATGGAGAGAGAGACGGAACAATGGAGAGAGAGACGGAACAATGGAGAGAGAGACGGAACAATGGAGAGAGAGACGAAACAATGGAGAGAGAGACGGAACAATGGAGAGAGAGACGAAACAATGGAGAGAGATGCGGAACAATGGAGAGAGAGATGGAACAATGGAGAGAGACGGAACAATGGAGAGAGAGACGAAACAATGGAGAGAGATGCGGAACAATGGAGAGAGAGATGGAACAATGGAGAGAGACGGAACAATGGAGAGAGAGACGGAACAATGGAGAGAGAGATGGAACAATGGAGAGAGAGACGGAACAATGGAGAGAGAGAGGGAACAATGGAGAGAGAGACGAAACAATGGAGAGAGATGCGGAACAATGGAGAGAGAGAGGGAACAATGGAGAGAGAGAGGGAACAATGGAGAGAGAGACGGAATGGAGAGAGAGACGGAACAATGGAGAGAGAGACGAAACAATGGAGAGAGAGACGGAACAATGGAGAGAGAGACGGAAGAATGGAGAGAGAGACGGAACAATGGAGAGAGAGACGGAACAATGGAGTGCGAGAGGGAATAATGGAGAGAGAGAAACAGAACAATGGAGATAGAGAGGGAACAATGGAGAGAGATGGAACACCGGAGAGAGAGACGGAACACCGGAGAGAGAGACAGAACAATGGAGAGAGAGAAACAGAACAATGGAGAGAGAGAGGGAACAATGGAGATAGAGACGGAACAATGGAGAGAGAGACGGAACAATGGAGAGAGAGACGGAACAATGGAGAGAGAGACGGAACAATGGAGAGAGAGACGGAACAATGGAGAGAGCGACGGAACAATGGAGAGAGAGAGGGAACAATGGAGAGAGAGAGGGAACACCGGAGAGAGAGATGGAACAATGGAGAGAGAGAGGGAACAATGGAGAGAGAGACGGAACAATGGAGAGAAAGAGGGATCAATGGAGAGAGAGAGGGAACACCGGAGAGAGAGACAGAACAATGGAGAGAGAGACGGAACAATGGAGAGAGAGACGGAACAATGGACAGAGAGACGGAACAATGGAGAGAGAGAGGGAACACCGGAGAGAGAGACAGAACAATGGAGAGAAACAGAACAATGGAGATAGAGAGGGAACAATGGAGAGAGAGACGGAACAATGGAGAGAGAGACGGAAC